>NC_067422.1:43135339-43405849 GCF_009764475.1 Pristis pectinata | reverse complement strand
ATTAAACCCACCTGCCATTTCTCAGCCCAGCTCTGCATCTTATCAATATCCCTTTGCAAACTTCGACAGTCCTCCAGAATATCCACAACACCACCGACCTTTGTGTCGTCTGCAAACCTGCTGACCTACCCTTCAACCCCCTTATCCAAGTCATTAAAATATATCACAAAAAGTAGAGTTTCCAGAACCGATCCTTGTCGGACCACCAGTAGTCACAACCCTCCAATCTAAATGCACTCCCTCCACCACAACCCTCTGCTTTCTACAGGCAAGCCAATTCGGAATCCACATGGCCCAGCCTCCCTGGATCCCTTGCACTCTGACCTTCTGAGGAAGCCTTCCATGTTGAACCTTGTCTCAAGCCTTACTAAAATCCATGAAGACCACATCTACTGCACTACCCTCATCAATCTACCTGGTAACCTCCTCAACGAACCCTATCAGCATTGTGAGACATGATCTTCCCTTCACAAAGATATGCTGTCTGTCCCTCATGAGCTTTAATTCATTTCATGGATTTGGGACCACATCTATGTTAACAATCGGACCCATCGGTGCCCGTTTAAAAGTACTTCCACTCACCTTAAAACGATGACATCTTGTTCTTGACACACCTACGTGCGAACAAATATTTTGGAGATCACTCCTGTCTGTACCTCCTCACAATCTGGTAGATTTCATTATGATCACCTCCCAGGGAAAACAAACCAGCATTTCAAATCTGTTGTGACCAGAATTACACACACTGTTCTAAATCAGGTTGCACCATCCGTTTCTGCATATATTCCATGTCCAGACCCAGGAAGACTGGCATGCCGCATGCCTTCCTCATCACCTATCAACCTCTGCAGCACTTCAGGTGAGGGTGCACTGGCAACCTAACATCCCTCTGCACTTCAACATTGTTATGGGTCTTGCCATTCACAACGAATCGTCTCTTAATATTTGATCTCCTAAAGAGCGACACTTCACATTTGGCAGAATTAAACTGAATCAGCCATTTCTCCGCCCATATTTGCAACTAGGCTGTATCCTGCTGTATCCTTTGGCAATCTTCCACACTATCCACAACACCACCAATCAGTGTATCGTATGCGAACGTCCGAACTCACCCACCCAAAGTTTTATCCAGGTTATTTTGATATATCATAAACAGTCTTGGGCCCTCTACGGATCCCTGTGGGACACCACTTGTTAAAGACATCCAGACAGAATAAGTCCCATCGACAATTTCTGTCTGTCTTCTATGGGCAAACCAATTCTGAATCCAGACGGCCTGGTCACCGTGGATGACGAGAGTTGTAATCTTCTAGGTGAGCCTACCATGAGGGGCGTTGTAAAACGTTTTTCTAAAATCCATGCAGACAAGACCCCCATCCCTACCTTCATTAAAGAAATTTGTCACCTCTTCCAAGATCCCAATCAACTTCGGAGACATGTCTTATCCAGCACAATGCCGCCCTGTCTGTCCTTAATTAGGCCACGGTTTTCCAAATGGTCATCAATCCCATCCCAAAGAATCCTCTCAAATAACGTCCATACCACAGACGTGAGTCTCACAGTTCGAAAGTTTCGAAGAATATCACTATTTCAGTTCTTGACCTACGGAACAACATTCGCTCCTCGCCATTCCTCGTGCCCATTGTCAGTGGTTGGTGAGGACTCGAAGATCTGGATCAAATCCTCTTCAATCTTATCCCTTACCTCTCACAATAACATGGGGTTTAACTCATCAGGCTCTGTAGAATTATTTCCTCCGGCAGTTGATATTTTTAGCCTCGGATAAAGCCGCTCACTATCTGGATTATCTCTGCCTCTCCAAACTCGAGATATTTCTATCAAATCGCCCTTCAGCCTCCAACAATCCAGAGAAAACAATCCAACTTTGTCCGTGCTCTGCTTGTCGCTCGTACTCCCCAATGCAGGGAACATCTTGGCGACCGTCTTCTGCACCATCTCTAAACCTGCAACGCCGTTCCTCCAGTGTGCCTCCAGAACTGCACACTACACTCTAAATGAGACACAACTGGTGTCTTAAACTGTCTTAAGATGACGTTCCAACTCTTTCACTCACAGCCACGACCGATGAAGGCAAGCATGTCGTACGTCTTCTTTGGCATCCTATCTGCTTGTGTGGTCACTTTCAGGAAACTATGCCGTTGAACCCCAATATCCCTCTGCACATCAGTGCCGCTAACGTTCTGGTGATTATCCATGTACTTCTCCCTTGCACTTGAGTTCCCAAAGTGAAGCACCTCACACGATCCGGATTAAACTTTAATTTCTCCGCCTATATCTGGAACTGATCAGTATGACGCTGTATTCTTTGACAGTAGTCTGCACTGCCCACCAGCGTTCAATTTATCCATGCCTCTCATAGTTTTAACCATATCTATAAGGTCAACCCTCATTCTCCTAAGTTCCAAGGAATAAAGACGGAGCCTGGCCAACATCTCCCTGTAATTCATGCCCTAGAGTCCTGGCAACATCCTCGGAAATCTTTTCTGCTCTCTTTCCAGAAACTACCTCTTTCCAATAACAGTCTGACTGAAACTCCACAAAATTCTTGAAGTGCGGCTTCACCATCGAACTAAACGTTTTTTCTCGCCACCCTGTGGACTAGTGATCCCGCTTTCAACTAAATATGCACTAGTACTCTGAAGTTCCTCTGTTCCAGTGCACTCCTTAGTCCTCGACCATTCATCGTGTAAGTCCGACGCTGGTTTGACTTTCCAAAATGCATCACCTCACCCCTATCTGTATTGAAATCCATTTGCCACTCTGCGGCCCACTTCCGTCACTGTTGAAAATCCCCTTGTGATCTATGATAACCTTCTTCACGATCAACAATACTCCCTAATTTCGTGCCCTCCCCAAACTTACTTATCAAGCCTTGTCATTCATATCTAAATTATTGATAATATTGACGAATAACAAGGGGCCGAACACCGAGCCCATAGGCACACCACCAGTCAGCGGCCTCCATTCTGAGGAACAAACTTCAACCACCACACTTTTCTTCCTAGCTCCGAGCCAATTTTAAATCCACCGAAATAACTTTCCTCGGATTCCATGGCAGCTAACCTTCCAGACCAGGCTACCATACGGGACTTTATCTAAGGTCTTGCTGAAGTCGAAATAGACAACATCCACTGCCCTACCCTCATTTACGTTTTCAGTTGCGTCTTCAAAAAATCTAAAAGGTTTATCATACACCACTTTCCACGCACAAAGCCATGCTAACTCCCCCTTATCACACTGCATGTCCAAATGCCGGTGGAACCTATCCCTCAGAATTCCCTCCGGTAACTTCCCCACCACTGACGTCAGCTGACCGGCTGTAGTCCCTGGTTTGTCCTTACTACATTCTTGAAACAACAGAACAACATTAGCCACTTTCCAGTCTTCGGGAACTTCACCAGTGGCTAACGATGAAGCAGATAGCTGTGCAAGGGCTTCCGCAATATATTTTGCAACTTCCCGCAAATTCCAAGGACACAGTCTGTCCGGCCCTGTGGATATATCCATCTTCATGCGCTGTAATGCTGAAGATACCTCCTCCCCGGGAATATGAATGTCCTGTAACCTGTTTATCTCATCTCCTGAGCAACCACTATTTTCTCTGCAATAATGAGAAAGGAGAAATATTCGTTAGAAGCCCCACCCGTCTCATGCGGCTCAAGACATTAGCGGCCCGGCTTATACCTCAGGGTGCCAACTCTCTCCCGAGCCGCCTTTTTTAATATAGCTAGATAACCTCTTGGCGTTTTCCACAAACTTTCCTGCCTTATCTATTCCATACCCTCTCTTTGCCCTCCTGATTTCTTTCTTAGTTATATTCCTTATCTTCCCGTAGTCGTCAAGGGAATCGTTCGAACCAGACCGCCTGAACCCAACGTATACTTCCTTGATTTTCATGACGGGAATTTCAATTTCTCTCGTCAGCCAGTGTTCCTTAAATTTATCAGGTTTACCCTTCCCACAAACAAGAACATGCTGATCTTCGATGTCTCCCACTTGCCATTCCTTTGTTTCGCTTCAAACATGCTCACCAGCTTGAAGTCTTCTCGATCATGTCTGATCCCCCCAAATTAGCGCTGTTCTAGTATCGGACTGGGGAACACAGGGCAAATTAAAATCTCCCGCCAATGCAACCCTATCATTCGAACAACTATAAAGTCCCATGGAATCGAAGGATCGCTAGTCAGGTGTTTTTTTATTGAAATCACTAAGAAGGCACGCCAGTGGCTCGACTTCGAAAGGAGAGAGAGGAGATTTGGTGTGTCACCAATGGGTCTTGCAAATTAATGGTGGAGAACATTCTGACTGTATGAAGGTTCCAGTGCACAGGATCGAAAGAGGCTGAAGAGGGTTGTGGAGTCAGCCAGCTCCATCACCGGCACAACCCTCCCCACCATCGAGGACATATTCAAGAGGCGGTGTCTCAAGAATGCGGCTTCCATCGCTGAGGACCCTCACCATCTGAGAAATGACGTTCTCGCTACTACCACCAGGGAGTATGACGGCCTTCACTGAATGATCCAGGACCAGTTACTTCCCCAAGACCATCAGATTTCTGAACGGTTCATGAACACGACCTGATTAGAACCATGGGAACATAGAACAGGACAGCACAGAAAACAGGCTATTCTGCCCTTCTAGTCTGTGCCGAAGATTTATTCCGCTAGTCCCATTGACCTGCACCCATTCCATAACCCTCCAAACCTCACCCATCCATGCATCTATCCAATTTATTCTTAAAACTTGAGAGTGAGCCCGCATTTACCACGTCAGCTGGCAACTCGTTCCACACTCCCACCACTATCTGTGAAGAAGTTCCCCATAATGTTCCCCTAAATCTTTCCCCTTTCACCCCAAAGCATGTCCTCTCGTTCTTATCTCTCATAATCTAAGTGGAAAGAGCCTACTCGCATTTAATCTGTCATACCCCTAATAATATTGTAAACCTCTATCAAATCTCCCCTCATTCTTCTGCCTCCAAGGAATTAAAGTCCCAACCTGTTCAATTTTTCCCTATAATTTAATTCCTGACGACTCGGCAACATTCTAGTAAATCTTCTCTGCACTCTTTCAATCTTACTGATATCCTTCCAATAGTTAAGTTACCAGGACTGCACACAATACTTCAAGTTTGGCCTCACCTATGTTTTATACAACCTCACCATAATATCCCAACACCTGTACTCAGTACTTTGATTTATGAATGCCAGGATGCTGAAAGCTTTTTTACAACCCTGTCTACCTGTGACGCCACTCTCAGGGAATTATGTAGCTGAATGCCAGATCCCTTTGTTCCTCCGCACTCGTCAGTGCTCTACCATTTACTGTGCATGTCCTATCTTGATTTGTCCTTCCAAAATGCAACACCTCACACAAGTCTGCATTAAATTCTATCTGCTATTTTCTCGACCACTTTTCCAGTTGGTTCAGATCCCCCTGCAGACTTTGAAAACCTTCCTCGCTGTCCACAACACCTCCAATCTTAGTGACAACAGCGAACTTGCTGATCCAATTTACCACATTATCTTCTAGATCATTGATATATACCACAAACAACAATGGCCCCAACACAGATCCCTGAGGCACACCACGAGTCACAGGCCTCCAGTCTGAGAAACAACCATCGACAACAACTCTGTCTTCTCCCTCTCAACCAATTTCGAATCCAGTTTACAACCTTTCCATGGATACCCATTGACTCAACCTTCTGAACTAATCTCCCATGTGGGACCTTGTCACCACATCCACAGCCTTTCCTTTATCTACTTGCTTGGCAACCTCCTAGAAAAAAAACTACAAGATTCGTTAAACGCCGTCTACCACCCACAAAGACATGCTGACTATCCTTAATCAGCCCTTGGCTGTCCAAATACTTGTATATCCGATCTCCCCGAACACCTTCCAATAGTTTACATACTACTGACGTCAGGCTTACAGGCCTGTAATTGTCTGGCTTACTTTTAGAGCCTTTTTAAAACAACAAATAACATGCTCGCCTTCCACAAGAGCTCTCCCACTGACGCTTCAGTTACTTGTCCAGCTTCATCTCCTCGCCGGTTGTCGAATGTTGACCCCCACACGCACATGTTGTTCAATCAAACTTTCCTGGACACGATAGACCAATTTCAACACGCCCAAGCTGCTTGTATTGTGGCAATCCCAATCAATATGAAGGGCTTTTTAATGAGCTACTACTGTAATTTTATTATTCTTACAATAAACTGGCATCACCCTCAATATTTTTTCCTACAATTCCCAATAACTAATGGGGGCCCGATTATACAATATCATCACAGGGATCTTCCCCTTCTTCTATCCCAGATCCACACACATGGACTCACTAGACTATTCCCCAAGAATTGCCTTTCTAAGTACATCTGTGATGTTCTTCGTCATCAGAAACTCAACTCCCCTTCTCCTCTTACTTGCCAGGGTATCGTACCTGGAGCATCTCTCCCCTGGAACATATAAATCCAAGCCTTGCCCCTCCCTCAACCATGTTTCTGTTATTTCAATAATATCCCAGTCCAGTGTTCCAATCCATGCCCTGAGTTCATCTGTCTTATCCACCTGGTTTATTGCATTAAAATAAATGCAGTTTAGTCTACCACAACTTTCTCTCTGCCTGTCACCTCTGCCTCAGAAAATCTCACCTCCAGGATGTTGGTCTCAATCCAGCTCAGCTGCGACCCGTCCTTCTGTACAGGTCACCTCTGCGTCAGATCCCAGTGCTCTATTCACCTGAATCGTCCTCTCTTGCACAAGCACATCTGCATGAATGCATCTGCCCCATCCTCCTGGTCCTACCTTCAACAAGATGTTGGAGCAACTCAGCAGGGCAGGCAGTATCCAAGGAGAAAAACAGACTGTCATTGATCCGGGACAGGACCATTCCTCAGGACTGTTCTGAAGAAGTGTCCTGAAGAAGGCTCCTGACACTAATCTTGGACTGTCTGTTTTACTCCACCGGTGCTGCCTGGACTGCTGAGTACTTCCAGCATCTTGTTTTTTTTTCGTCTGGATTCCAGAATCTGCCGTCCTTTGTTTCTGTCTTCTTATCTTCACCAACATGTGGTACCCTGAGCAATCCAGAGATTACCGCCCGCTCTGGCAACCTTCTGCCAGTCTCCCCATGTTCACTATTCAGGACCTCATTCATTCCTCTACATATCCCGTCGATACGAACGTGGTCATAAATGTCTGGCTGCTAACACTTCCCTTGCGAATGAAATCCCGCCCATTGTCAATGATTCTAGACATTGTTGTCTCAGCCCTATCTGCAGAATTCACAGCCGCTCTAAAGTGTGCGAACAGATGTGTACAGTCCTGACGGAAACAGTTCGTGACAAAATGCCCGCCATATTTACCCGAAACAATCCCACAGACTGGGCCACTCTGATTGAAAAATATCATCTCGCTAATTAGTATTCGATTATTTAAAACCTTGGACTGGTATTCCAGTATTTTCGCCATCAGGCGATGTCATCAGCCAATCAAATTCTGGCCTTGTTTGTACAGACTCTGGTGGGACTGGAACCCAGAATCTTTGCATTATTTGAGCACTCAATAGTACAAGTCCGACACTCTATCCATTGCGTGGCAGAACTTAGCGTTATCCCCTTTGATGCATATCGATAAAGTTACGGTAGAGCAAATAGCAATTTGTCAAACACAAATTATCCTCCTTTATCGTTTGTTCTTTCACTGAAGAAGCAACAGAACCAGTCCCGCACTTCCTATCCTATTGCAGTACCAGGTTCGTCAATAATATTTTCGTAGCAATTGGACGGAAGGAATTTCTGGTGAAGTACCTGGCATTTTTCTGTTGGGTCAGTGAGATATCCTTGCGTTTCTACACCTGCATCGCTGAACACCTTCTCCAGAACCAGCAGATTTCAGGGGAATAGCCTGTGAGCAGTTATCAGCGTGACGTCACCGTGAGCACACTACCGTCTCCTCCACGCTGATGTCAGAATTATGGAATTCTCGGAAATTCCGCGTGATGGATGTAAAGTGCGGAAGAGATTACAGTGTTTTCCCTTTCCAAATGAAACTTCGGGACGATCTGTTTGGAGGAACTTCCTCTAATTTATCCCTTATACTGGCGTAATAACGCAACATTTGTTTGTGAAAAGACGGAAAGGACAGGCAATCGAATGAGGCAAAGAACTGCGATTGATATTCCGTGAGTATAGATGGAGATACCGGAGTATTGAATAAAAATTGAAGCGAAAGAACTCGGAGGAAGCTTGTCCAGAGGTATCTTGGGGTCCAAGTCTATTCCTCCCTGTAAATCGCTGCGCAAGTCGATAGGGCGGTAAAGAAGGTGCACGGCATGCTTGAATTTATGAGTTGTGGAATGGAGTTCAAGAGTCAGGAATTACATTACAGATTTAGTAAACTCTGGATGGAACGTATTTGGATTATTGCATTCAATTATGTTACCCCATTGAAGGAAGACTGTGTAGGCTCTAGACAGGGCTCAGTAGAGGTTTACCAGGATGCTGCCTGGAGTAGAGGGCATGAGTTGTCCAGGAGAGGTTTGACAAACTGGGTTCCCTCTCTCTGGAGTGGAAGGAAAGAGGAGAACGAACAAAAGTTTATCAAATTATGAGATACATTGATAAAATGGACAGCTGGTATACTTTCTGTTTCAGAAACGAAATACTTAATGCTGGATCGCATGCATTTAACTTGGGGTGGGGGACTGGCGTACAAAGAAGATATGCGGGGCAAGTGTTTTAGACAAAGAGTGGCGGGAGCCTGGCGATTGAGGCGTTTAAGGGTCTCTCAGATAGACACATGAATGTGCAGATAATGGAGGGATATGGACCATGCTCAGCAGGAATGACTAGTTGTCATTAGTTTAATGAGTGCCGCACAACATTGTGAGACGAATGCTTGTTCCTCTGCTGTACACTCCCGTGTTCAATGAAGCAACACATTACATTTCCTTGCTTATACCTATATTTAATCTGGATTAGAAAAGAGGAAACATCACAGACGGAAGGTGGAGGAAAACGAGGAACCAAACTGCAAGTGCGGTCTCACCAACGTCTGGTGCAGCTGTAACACGACATGTCATCTCTGCTGTCGATACTCTGATTGATGAGGCAAGTGTGCCAAACGACTTCTTCACCACCAGGTCCAAAATGGTAAAGTAATGTTTTAAACCGAGGGCTCCTCCGGGATTTGAACCAGGAACCTCCCGCATGCTCGAAAATTCAAACCCAAAGCGAGTATCATACCCCTAGACCAACGAGCCCCTTCCTGCTCATCGTTCTACTCTAATCCAATTCGTAATTGGAATATTTTGTGCAGTGTTCAAGGCAAGGAGACGGGGCACCATGCTGCTCCAACTCTGCACTGAACCACTGTGATAATCATCAATTTATAATCGTAATGTAATGCTTGAACGTTAATCCATTGTGGAAACAAGTGCCTGGCCCAATGCGGCTGAAGGAGTTCTTCATTCACGCTTTATTAGGCCCCTGTTTCTGATAATACATCATCAGACGCTGTGACTAAGTTCGGAGGTCACTGGTGATAGAACAGTCGGCAGCGGAGCGCACTTGGGAATAACATTTCTTCCTGCCGTGTCTTTCCCCCTTTACAATATGTTGGGGCAAAGATTTGAGGACTGGGTTGCAGAGATATGGTAAAACTCACATTGCTTGTTCGCTCTGGGGACGATTTATGAGCCAAATATTCTCACCTTTGAAGTATTAACCGTTGTCTTTCTGTTCCGGAGAGATGCATATGCGCTGAAAAATAGAATGTCCTGAAGCATTAAATCAGTTGTCGGAAAGTTTATTTCCAAACATACAATATTAGGAATTGCAGTTGAGGAAGTTTCATTACATTTTGCATCATTGTTGAAAGTTGTGAGTAGTCAGGAGGTCGGTAATTACTGACGATTACCAACAGGTGGCGCCGGACCCTACCTAATCTTCTGAAGAAGGGAGTGAAGTTTGTTTGGACAGATTTTTGTCAAGAAGAATTTGAGAAGCTGAAAGCCATTTTATGCGACCATCCTATGATCAAAACACCTGACTTTAAAAGCCATTTTCATTAGCAGTAGATGCCAGTGATGAAGCTGCAGAAGCTGTGTTGTCGCAGAAGGGTGATCGTGACGACATTAACCATCCTGCAGCTGACTTTTCAAAGAAATTTAATAAGCATCAAAAGAGTTATTCCATTATAGATAAAGAATTACTGTCGCTTGTTTTAGCTGTGCAATATTTCGCTGTATATGTTTGTAATGCTCAGAAACCACTGACTGTGTATACAGATCATAACCCATTGGTGTTTCTGAGCAGTGAAAAACAAGAACAGAAGGCTGTTAAACAGGAGTTTAATTTTGCAAGTGTTTGACCTCATGATTTCTCACATTAGAGGCAAAGATAACGTAATTGCTGATTGCCTTTCCCGATGTTAAATGGGAAACATGTATCTTTACTAATCTGATATTCTGTTATTGTGTAAAATGATAAGTATTAACATTACTAGCTGTATGCGCCATTGAATTTTCTTTGGAGAAAAAAAAATCCTGTTTAGGTGAGAGGTGTTACGGATTAGGTTACTATTGGTGAATGTCCCTTTAAGATAGGGCATAGTGTGTGTGTGTGTCTGTGTCTGTGTGTGTGTGTCTGTGTCTGTGTCTGTGTCTGTGTGTCTGTGTGTCTGTGTGTGACGTGCTTACGTGAACAGAAGGAAAAAGATGTTGTTGACGAAGTCAGTTGGAGTCAGACAGACAGAGAGAGAGGGAGAAAAGATCTTGAGACACCAGCCTGCTAGTTTCTCTATCGATGGATGAGAAACAATAACTGTGTCTGTCACTGCAATCCACATATGGATTTCTGGAGTAATCCGGTGGAGTACACTTTGTCGTTAACCTCTGGAGGGAAACATGTGTTTGTGTGGACGGCCACGTCTCGGATGCTTCTCGGGGTGGCAGATACTATGGAACGACGCAGTGGAGTTCACTGTTGTTGACCTGTCGAAGGAAACAGGTATTTGTGTGGACGACCACGATTCGGATGCTTCTTGCGGTGAGGAAGGAGTAAGGTGTTGTTTGGGTTCCATCGTGGAACATTTGGATTTCGTAATTACTCACTATTTTCTCTCTACATGTACGTCTTATCTTCAGACAACGTTGGTTGTTGAAGAAGCCTTTGCTCATGTTTCACCTTATGGCTTGCTGACTGGAACTTTAAGAACCATTCCTGGACTTGGAGTTTGGGAATTTGCCACACACACACGACGAGTTCAGTTTTGGGGTTAATGTTTAAGGTTTAACATTTTTACTTCTTACATTCTAACATTTTACTTTTATTTTTCTTATTATCATAAGTAGCTATTAATAAAGTAGTTTTTGACGCTGAATCATGACTCAGTGTGTTTATTTTGTTGCTGGTTCGTAAGACTTAAAACTGGAGTCCACCTGATTTCCGCAAAAGCTCGACCCCAGTTGAAAGGCAGTGACCTTCCTGATCATCAGTATGTCAACAGTGCGCGCACTGATGCATGGCCAACCTCAGACAACAAACTCTTGTCATTTTCCATGTCGCGATCTTGTGATATCTCAGAGACGTTTCAAGCAGGAAATTTTCTTGAGACCAATGGTCTACAGCAGACGCTCCACATCAGCTGCGTTCGTCAACCCCCAAACTGTGTACACACTCTCAACCTCGACTGATCATTTCCCTCCCCAGACTCTGCCTGACCCACTGAGTTCCTCCAGCATTTTATGTGCGTTGATCCAGCATCTGTAATCTCACTTGTGTCTCTGCCTGCCTGTCTGTCTATCTGTCTCTCTCCCTCTCTCTCTGTCCGTTAAAAATTTCATTTCTAACGCAATTTAACGTTAATTTCCATGAAGCGACCAGGGGACGAGTTCAGATAATTTTTTGAGCATTGAGCTGTTATATTTTGTTGCAAAATTGGATGCAGTTCCACTGTCCTTGGAAAAAACGCTGATATTCCTACAGCTGTCACCTGAATTTCCAGGCCTTTCTGGGTGTTGTCCTTTTACTGAAGCAATATCTGCACGACTGGAAAGGAAGCAAATTCAAGGTGCCGGCGTCCTCTCACACCCAGACTCGCCCTACACATTCGCACACGGACTGTCGCTTCCAAACAAAGAGTCTTGCTCAACGTCATTCACAGCTCATCCACGTGACCACCTCAGGAATCACACCCTACTTTTAACGAGGCCTTTGCATTTGTTTATTACGATGTAACATCTGCGCAGGTCGTGTTTGCAGAAAAGTTAATTTTATGAAGTGATACAGTCTGTGCTGATGTTGCGGAGATCCGTGGACGGAGATACTGGGGATTTCACAGTGTCCAGGATGGTAACTGAGAATTCTCTTCTTATCGAAAGGAAACACATTTAAACATAGATTCCCGCAGTGTTTCATCCTCACCTCCCAGCTCTGGCGACAAAATAAACAGCGTTGAACGCAGCCAATATCCTGCCATTTCACTGGATTTGTGGCATTTCAGTAAATATCCAGAATCACCTGCTCCAGTAAGAAATGCAATTAAAACCTCTTGAGTCAAATTTGCTCTTTTCCGTGGACAGAAAATGAGGATTGATTTTTGGGTTTACGTTAGCGTCGTAACCAGCACAGAACGGTGACATTGGCCTTCAGCTTGACCAAGTGATCTCAGGTGCTTGGTTCATGTCGCAGAGATTTGGCTTCGAATCCCACACCGGCATGTAATTTAGCCACTGACTCATCCTTCGTATCCATTTCCTGTTTTACTGCCGGCAGTGTTGGCTTGCACCATCAGTCCTTCGAGCACTGAACACCACTCGTCCTCCTGACCTATAACTGCCGCTGGATTGTAATACCGAAGATGCGCTTCATGAAATTGTATCACGCCGCTGCCACGTCGTGCTGTCCACCCCATTTACTGGTCCCAACTGTTCCAGATGTTGCCCGGAACAGTCGGAGATCCCGTGACGGTGACTTCCGCCTCGACTTTTCCCAGGTTACCCCGAGATAGACATTTACCGGAACAAGGCTGCGACATTTTTCTGGCACCTAAGTATTGAATTCTGCTTCCCTGCTTCCTGACTAATGGACCTTTCTCGGAAATGAACGTCGCCACAATGATTGCAATTTTAAATTCGATTCTCCATGGGATCAGTGTGTCCGAGGAGCAGACGCTCTCGTGTGGACGGTGAGTGGTAGAAGCTGTGGGACTCAGAGTAAATGGAAGAGGAGCCCATGGCAGTGATCTCAGAAAGTGCGAATGATTTCTGAACGGACCATGAACCCATGAACACCACCTCACTAATCCTCTGTGGCACTGTTGATTTACTTTTTCTAACCTATCGGAATTGATATGTCTTTTTGTCTCTCTCTGTACCGCTACCGCAAAACAACAAATTTCACGATATATATCAGTGACAATGAACCTGATTATGATACTGACCCATTCAGAGAAGATCCAGGCTGTGCTGCGCTGGGAATGTTTGCTGCAACAGTGTCGGCGGAGAAATATTGATCAACCCGCACTTTACCACACCAGAGAACGCAGGGAATATATTGACCTGGCAGGTTTTCTCTTTTCAGACCCACGCTGTTCCCGTCGTGGAGTAGTTGAATGAAAAAATCACAAGTTTAACTCTGCATTTCACACGCAGAACAAATTCGTTCGATACTGACGGTCGGCGGGAGAATGTGATAATACTGCATTGCAGTTTATTTCCACTCTTCCCACGTGGAATTTGATGAGCCTGTGCAGGAAGATCTTCACCCGTTGCTTAAAATAAGTACAAAATAAATATACCAGCAGACAAGAGCTCCACCAGTCACGGAACGATGGCCAAGACATTATTTCAGGACCACTTCCTGCACTAACTTTACACTTGTGATTCGTTTAATTTCCAATGAAATTTCATGACTGGCGCAATTATGTTCAGCGAGTGAGCCTCATCAGCTTTCAGGCGCAGAATTCCAGTGATACTCTTCCTGTAGTTGAAGAGAATTCTTTCCGTCTCCTCTGACTGATTCAGCCCTTATCCTCAGACAGTGACCCCTTGATATAGACAGTTCCAACTTCACCCGTCAAAACACTCTGACTCTGTCCCTTATATGAGCGACAGAACTGTCCAGCAGCATTGACCTCTTTAAACTCGGAATGTATGGGACCTGATGACCTTTGAAGGGATGGTGCAGGAACAGTTTGACTGGAAAAAACAATTGACCACCCGAGTTAACGCTGTTTCTGTTCCATGGAGCCGGATAACACGGGAATTCCATTCTGCCCACCGTGACCGTACCTCCCATCAAATCCCGATCTATACCAAATTAATTTCAAACTTTTGTCACCCAGTCATTGCAATCTCACCCCAATCTAATAAATCCCACTCAAAACCAATCAGTCCCACTTCTTCCTCGTCCATTGAAGAGCTGTCTCCTCTCACATCGACTGCCAATTCCAAGACCTGGTCAACAGTACCTAATGGCCAATGTGGCCTTCAGCGTGTCATTGAGATCTGTGTTATAGGGAACAGGGACTGCTGGTTCACATTCATACATTCTGCTGCAGGATCCAGGTCACTGGACCCCGAGGCTGCTGTATGATCGCCCGGGGAAACTTTATAATGACCCGCTCTTCCGTGAGATTCAGCTGCTGGAGATCTGGAAGCAGGTGAGCATTGTTTTGTACCAGGCGGTAGGATAAAATTTCATTCCATCCTGCAACAAACACGTTCCTATTTGTCCCCAGGACCACGCAGAAATCCCCAACAGTTTAATAGTAATAATCTGGATCGTTGGGAATCTCAACCAACCTCTCCTCCCTTACTGAGTTTCCGACAAAAGCGAGAGGTGTTGGAAATCGACTGACGACTCACATGGAACTTATTATTCGTCTTTCATGATATTCGATAACAAACTGTCTGCATCTCCGTCATAAAGCATCCGCGCTCCTCCCCATTCAGAATCCGGCCTGTTTCAATGAGCAATCCATGTTCTCGACACATCCGTTTGCAGGTAGAGCCTCAATTAGCGATAGAGAACGCAAGTAGTACACCATTGAAGGGCGTATCCAACAGAACTGGCTACTGCACAAATGGCGCAAGAGATTCGCCACTTAAAAAAAACCTGGTCACATGTATGTTCGGGGGAGTCGTTGCAGGAAGAACCACGTTCAGAGCGACATTTAAATCTCGCAGCTGGAAACGTCAGTGTTGACAGAAATGTCCCTGGCACTTTCCCATTGATCTGCGGTTATAATAGACAAGACAAAGATATTTGCCGTTGGAAACAACATCCATCTGCCATCCGTCCGTTGGACGCGCGGCTGGAAACCACTGTCCACAGACAAATAGTGAATTCACGACGAGAAACGTTATTCCCAAAGTTCGAAAATAAATGATCCCAGCGCTGCTGCTGGAGGCGAGGTCGCCGGCAATAAAAAGAAAGGGAATTGAACATGTGACCTTGATCAGAATCGGTGCTTCATTGCTCGGAATTGATCCGCAGATGGTTTGTATTCTCCTCCTGTCCAAAATTTATAAGTGTTTCTTTTCACACTGTAACACCAATTCCTCAATTGACTGACGGTAGATTAGAACCAAACGTTGGATGTTCCATTCATCCAAAGGTTTTGAATGTACCTGTGTACAAGGTAACCTTTTACCTCCATAACCTGGTCAGCTTGTAGTCATCTGAGACGAATTCTTTGATCTTTTTCACTCACTTAAAACACAGAACTGCGCAAGATTTCCGGATGCTGCAGAAAGATGTTTCTGAAGCAGACCAAAAAATCGCTGGACTCAGGTGAAGGGGGAAATGAAATGCTGTTGGGGCCTAATGCTCGGAATTCAGACATTATTTCTTTCCTTGACGTCCTCATTGTTCTAAGCGGATGTTTGATCACATGCTTCAGCTCCTGTCTGAACTTGGACTGAGTCACCGCATAAATATAACTGTTTGTGCAACCGCTCAGAATCAGCAGCATGTCGCGGCTTCAGTCCGCGATCAACAACGGGCCGTAGAAACCAGTTGAATAATAACGCCTTTTAATTGGGATTGACATGAAAAATACGAAACACGTCATCCAATGCAGCATGAAGTTGCCGGATATTGCAAAGAGGAAGATGATGGACTTGCATTGGTTTTCCATCCCGGCGTCATTGTAATTCACATGATTCTTGCTGCTTCTCACCCTCTTGTGGACTCTACTGGTCGCTAACATGTGACCTACTGTCAGAGCGTTGAGCAGTGATATCAAGAACATTGGGAGCTGAGGAAACAGCGGTGAATCCAGCCGAATGCCACCCATGCGGGGTTAGTTGGGGTAACTGACTTTGTGTCGCAGCCCCATGGTACCTTATATTCAATAAATGAAGGGTTAAGCAACGTACCAGGGGATGTTTTTACAACAAAACAGCGTGATTCCTGTCATAAGTCTGGTTACACTTTTGTCGGTGCAATATTTACTCCTCAAATTGTGGCAACAAATCATCACATGTCGATCAAATGTGAACGAGAGCGTCAGCCACACAGAGATGTCTGTGTCTGCACGAATAAGAACCTTATGGAAAACACACACTTGGGGAAGGAACAGGAAAGTTATTGGGAAATATGGGTCATTAATCCGGAACAATATAACGTCAATTCATATGGGGGACAATTAAAATCAGCATAAGTTCAGTGGGAAAGGTGAAGCCGCTGGAGTCGTCCTAACGGTGCAAGCAGATTTGAATTCGTGAGCAGCAGTGCAGGGGGACGGGAGTCGAGGGGTTGAAGTGTTCAGGGTATCAAATCATGTTTTCAGTGCGGGGCTCGTGAGGTAGACGAAGAGGGAAAGTAGTGGTCAAAACGAGAACGGAATCAAAACTGTATGGGCCTGGACTGAAATTCTGAATGGCGAATAATGAGGGCTTTGAGGGTAAAATGTAACGGGCAAAGCAGCGCCCAACTCGCTGATGTGCGAAACCGCACAAAGGTGTCTGTAAACGGATGGGTGACATTCTGTGTTCAGAAGTTTAGCACAAGTTAATACCAAAAAGAACAAACGGATTGGTTGTTGACAAATCGCGTCTGATTAACCTGATTATTAGTTTTACCGTAATGCGGGATAAAGGAACCGCAGGTACCTCACCTCATCCATTTCAACCAAAATATTTGTCGAAGTTGCATTTACACAGTTGCTTCGCAATAGCGAGGCCAGTGAACCGAATGCGGCAGCGGTCACATCGATCGGAAGGTGGCCCAAGGAGAGGACACGGAGAGCTGGAGGACATTTTCTCCCCTGAGTGGAGGGAGACTCAGCCCAGCTGCCGCTCCTTTTTCCAATATGTTCTGTTATTTTTCTGAAGAGGGCGGGTAAAATTGAAACAAATACACTTGGTGGGTGGCGGAGAATGGAATTTCTGGTCAACCCCGTGGGCGCTGACAATCGGACGCAGTGTGAGACCGGCAAAAATGGCAGAGCAGAGGCGGGAAATGGAGGAAGAGGAATCGAGCAGCGAAAACAGAGACCAAATGATCATACTTCATGGGGTAGGAACTGAGGCAGCTGGGGGCAGACGTTCACAATTTGGTGACAGTGCATGGACATCATCAAAGCAGGGTTAGCAAAGCATAAGTGATTCATGGATTTCTAAACAGTCGCACAGGGATTGAGAGAGAGAAACTTTTCTGATCAGTGTATGGCCCAAATAAGGAGATTCTAATTCATACATACACTGTGCCGCAGGTTGCGTTGACTGAGATAACACAGACACTTTGCCCCACAGTGCCCTCGCCACCCCACCCACACCAATCCTGCACTAATTGCACGTTGTTCTCCGCTCGACAAGGATTCACTCTGGACAGACACCACCTGTGTCACGAACGAATCGCTGACTCAACGATGTCAGGGTAATAATAACATTTCAAAAAGTTGTGAGAGAAATAACTGCATTTCCAGAGCTCGACTTGTTACCAAATTAGAAAATGCAGAGATTGCAAGAGTAAACGAAAGGCAGCGGACGTGGGAGGATTGAAATGTCTTCACAGGGAGAGTGGGTGTCCGGCAGATTCTGTTCGAGGTTGTAGCAGAAAGTCTGCAAACATTTAATCAGTTCGGGAAGGTGCAGTTGGGGAGAGGAGTGGAAGATTCATTGGGAAAACGGGTGAAGGTAATTGGGGGAGCTTACAGATCTGTAAAAATAACGGATATCTTAAATACATTTACATGCAGCACTCTTTGTCCAGGGAGGATGAACTCCTTGAGGGCAATAGTTCCAGTATCAGACTTCAAGGTTCTGATCATGAAATGAAAGTGTTTGCCTGAAGTCACTCGACAAAACCCGGCATTTGCCCGTCGTCGGGAGGAGAACATGGTGGAAGGATGTCACGGGGGAAGGGGCGGGGCGTGGAGGTGACATTGATCTGTGAGACAATCTCAGGGCAATTTCAGGGCGAGGCTCTGCCATATTCTATCGCACCCTCCGTGCAATTGATACCGCCGTCGGCAGCGGTACTTTCTCAATACCCTGGGGTATAACCCATCAGGCCCTGGGGACTTATCCACCTGAATGTTCTTTAAGAGACACAACAATACCTCTTTCTTCATCTCAAAATGCGCCATCATATTGCACGCTCAATATTAATCTCACTATCCTTTGTAAATACCGACGTAATGTTCTCATTTTGGACCTCGCCCCATCCTCGGCCGCCAAGCACATCATCCCTTCTTTTTATTTAAGTTATCCTCTTGCTCTTGATCTATGTATGGCATCCTTTTGGATTCTCCTTAATACAACTTGCCAAGAACTTTCCATGGCCCCTCCTGGCTCTCCTAATTCCCCTCTTGAGTTCTTTTCCAGCTTCTCTATAACCTTCAACTGCTCCGTTTAATGTTGGCTTCCCAAACCTGACATTGGTTTCTTTTCATTTCTTCTTGATTACATTCACCAACTCTTGCGACATCCAAGGTTTCCTTAGCTGATTAGCTGTGTGAATCACTTTCCAAGACTCTGCTGTATTCACTCTGCAAGGCCTGCATTCATTGTCCACAAGTGACTGCGAATGGGAAGCTGCTGGCGAGCCGTCTTCACGAACCGCTGCAATAATTCTGGTGGTGGTTCCCCCACGTGATGTTAGAGAGTGAGTTCCAGGATATATATCTGAAGGAACCGACGGAGGATATAACAGTGATGTGTGTGTGGTCGTGGTGACAATTGCGTTCACTGGCTTCCAGTGCTGCCGGCCGTGTGGCCTAATGGAGAAGGCGTCTGATTCCGGAAAAGAAACATCGGAACAATCAGAAGAGTGCAGGTTCGAGTCCTGCCACGGTCGTTTGCCGTTCAACGGATATATCTTTGCTGTGTGCTTCATTTTTAATGAGTGGGGCTGTTAGCTCACAGTCCCATGGACGCGGGTTCAATCCTGTCATCCAGTTCTGTCTGCGTGGAATATCGGGAGAGACATCTCAGCGAATATTAACTGTCGGAAGGATGCTCTGTGGTCCGGCACTGATTAGACAGATCCAATGTCCTCCATTTACGTCTAATGGAAACATATATGTAGAGAATATTTCCCAAAATATCAGCTTACAACTTGGAGGGGATTTCCATGTGGTGGTTTTTCCATGTGCCTGCTGTCCTTTGCCCTCTGATTGGTGGAGAGAAGCTATCGTGGTCTCAACTTGTGCGTGGTAGATGTTCAGAACCCGGCGATGTCAACGCTGAGGGAGGTGAAAGAACTTTTTTTCTGGTTGTCGATACATTTCTGACACAAATATCCATTGTGTTGTCCATTTTATTTTCTAAGGCTCTCAGTTTGCCGTGTGTGTTTCTCTGTAATGGACTGCATCAAAAAATACAACCACACAGAAAAAGTCATTCTCACAAGTAACACAAATGACTACAATTCTGATTTTCTGCGAACTATTTGTGCCGGCAGCCTTTCGCGACAGCTCAGGACGTTAACACCTTCCCCGTGACATCATCACATTGTTAGATCAACTGTTCCCGCAAGAGCTTAGATTGTTTAAAAACTGTCAATGTGTGTTTCCCTTTGCGATGAGCTTGCACCTCACCAATTTTGTGTTTCTGAATGAAAACTCTGCATGTTCTAGCCC
The DNA here is from genome assembly GCF_009764475.1 of Pristis pectinata. NCBI lineage: Eukaryota > Metazoa > Chordata > Chondrichthyes > Rhinopristiformes > Pristidae > Pristis > Pristis pectinata. The sequence continues at coordinate 43,385,734 of NC_067422.1, read as the reverse complement.
ACACTAATGCATATCACACAGAGATTCTGCTCATCCCGATCACACAACACCGTTGGAAGTTACACGTTCTGAAATGGAGTTGACTTCTTCGTGATCGTGTATGGCTTCGTCTGTAAAATCCCGATGGAAGGAAATGGTGCCGTTGATGGATAGCAGGTCGGATTCACAAATGTCATGGCCGCCATTAGATGCAAGAACATTTTGGAAATGTGTGGGACAGAGGGCGGACAATAAGAACTATGGTAGGGCAAAGCAGAACCTTGGGGACATCGTCAAATTGTGGCTCAGGGACATTGGATGCACAACATTACTTTTAATTCAAAGGAGATTTACGTGACTTCAGTTTCCTGTGGCAGGACCTGATTTCACATTGAGGCAGATCCAAGTCAGGATTACGTTACACTGAGTCAAGATGATGATTGCTTATTCTTTTTTTAAATATTAATGCCATGAACTCCTCCCACTTCAGGATACTTTGGGATCTCTGACGTTCCATCATTCTTTCGCCAACAGGTGTAGTTTTTCTCTTTTGAACCAGCTATGATCTTCTGTTCTGACGGAAACTCTCGACCCTTTTTTCCTCAGGGACTACCCACAGTGACCGGGGTTGCTCTTTGTAAATATACAGGCTTCTATTTCACTTGAGTTATGTTGATCGATCCAACTATTGACGCTGAAACGTTCTTTCTTCTGTCAGGAAATTCCCTCGACTTAACAGCACAGAATCACAAAATGGCTCCAGCAAGGAAGAATCCTTTTTGTCCTGTATGTACTGGTTCAGTGTGAGACTAACCCAGGGAGAACCAATCCATTGCCTGGAGCACATCTCCCCGGAATGTACATGCATTTTATATTTCTTCCCAGAGACTGAAACAGATCCAATCTGAACGCTCGGTTTGATTCTCCCTCATTGCTGGCTGACTCATTTCGAACGCAATTATTTGCTGACTAAAACGTCTTCGTTTATTTCAGAGCACTGAGAAACGACCTTCCATGAATTTTGTGCGCCTGTATTTTCGTGTAAAATTTTAAGCAAATGCTTCTACTCTGCATGCAATAACCTAATCGATACGGAAGGGCATTGGCAATGCATCCCAGGTTTGTGTTAAAATATATACGGCGGTTCGAAGATATTGAGATGACAGTCATACTATTTCAGGGCGGCAATTTTAAAATATTGATGTATTCCCCCCGTCCCCCATCTTTAATCAGCTAGAATTCAAGAACGAACTCTGCAAAGATTGATTCGGCCTTTGACTCGTCAGGTTTGGATGGCGGTTCCTCTGGCTTCTTGATTTGTACATTGTTTCTGGTAGCTTGCTGTTGTTGGGCCTGGTTATGGAGGCACAATGAATTCTTCCGTTTTTCTTCTTTCTCTGAAAAATCGTTTGCTCGTATTCACTTCTGCTTATTTTCGTCACTCCTCACCGTGAACTCAGACAAAACACCCTATTTCCCAACTCAGTCAACTTGTCCAGATCGGCTGAAATCCCCCTTGAATCCACCTCACATTTCACAGTCCCACCCAGTGTTGCGGTGTCTGCAAAACATTCAGCTATTGAATTCTGTTTTCGACTATCTATTTCTCCAGCCTCTGTACTTATACCTACTTATACCTGCACACCATTTCCTCTCCCTCAAACTTTGTTATTCAAACACTGTCAGTACATTACTCCCATCATATGAGGAACGTTTGACGGCTCTTGGGCTGTACTCCTTGGAGTTCAGAAGAATGACGGGGCCTCAGAGAAACATGTAGAATGTCGAAAGGCCTGGACAGAGTATAAGTGGCAAAGCTGTTTCTCATAGTAAGGGAGTCTAGTACAAGAGGGCACGACTTCAGGATTGAACAGCGCTCATTCAGAACAGACATGCGGAGAAATTTCTTTAGCCAGAGAGTGGTGAATCTGTGGAATTTCTTACTACGGGCAGCTGTGGAGGCAAAGTCATTGGGTGTATTTAAGGCAGAGATTTTTAGGTATCTGAGTAGCCAGGGCATCAAAGGTTATGATGAGAAAACTGAGACACTGTATAAATACAAGAGTCCCAGACATTCTTTGACGCAAAACATACAATTGTTTCTTTGAAGTGGTATCCCAAATGCAAAGTAATGTGCCCGTGAAAGACAACAAGGAAATGTTAGAACATATAAATGGGCCATGACAATGCTTTTACTCCATCTGCGGACAGCTGAAGCAGTGCAGACTTCACCCGGGACTGACCAAATCAATCATATGCTCGTCCACTGAACCCGGTTGTTCCTTACCCCGTCGGAACCATTTAAAGAAACGAACTGCATGTTTTGCATCAAATAAAGTCTGGGACCGTCGGTAAAATAATGTTGATCTGTTTTCTTTCTCAACAGCAATTCATTGTTCGCGGGAAAGTCATGGACCAGAAAAGTACACGAGGAATCGTCTCCATGGATTTTGCTTGACCTGCTGAACATCTGCAGATATCAATGTCGTCCCGAACGCCATGTTCCTTGTCATGAAATCTATAACACGTCAGTCGAGCAGCGGAAGGCACTCTGTTTAACAACGAAAGCTGATGATCTTCAGCTGCCCTCTTCGGTGCGAAAATTCACTTTAACTGGAAGCCGGCTGCGATCTGGGTTCTAATCAGCGCGAATAAACACCTCTGGACTTTAAATCCAACGTCTAAACCACTTCGCCAGCGCAGCTTCTGCAGAGAACTCCAATTGATATCACATATCCAGGTGGAAGCGAAATACACAACACAGGCAGAGGAAAATATGAAGAATTTTACTTTGGATTCAGGGAAGTTTAACCGGGCAAATATTTTCAAAGTGAAGCTTGAAAATTTGGAAGAAAGCAGGAGATAAAAGAACAAGAATGTACGTAAACTATCAGAAAGACTGTAAATGTAATTAAATATTTGCCTTTCCAGAAATGGGTCCGTAATTCGACGAAAGGAGCGCAAAGCGAACAGTGTGAAGCACCGACTGCAGCACAGCAGGGCAGATATGTTGGTTGATAAACGGGTCCTGAACGGACTTATGAGGCGATGTCAAATTAAAGCATGGTGCATTTCAATGAAGTTCACTTTGCATTTCCATTTAAAGTCCGACGAACTTTCGCTGAGGCGTTTACAACAATGACACCATTCACCGCCTTGAAGCCAGATAATCTTTTCCTCTGCGGAAACCCTCTTTATTTGGACCCTACTCATTCAGTGGTAAAACCGCGAAGAACGTTTTCGGCCTCAGGTAACAGACTTGCGAGAGATGTTCGCATATTTCTATCCAGTCATGTGACGGTGATAAAATAAACGAGCTGTGACCAAAAGGGCAAATATTGGATTTGACGTCACCAATGTTGACACCTTTAGTATGTCTGGATATTGAGTCTTATTGGAACACCGAAGCAGCGAGTATTTGAAGAACTGCAAATCCATGGGATGTTCCGAAATCCCCGAAGCTGTCATCGCGATGATACAAGTGACTGAATGCCTCGCACTGCAGCCACGGTGCGCCGGGGCTGGAGCGAGTGGATGTTTCGGCTGGTTGATGGGCAGTCGCTCAAGTGGCAGTTTTTCCATCCACATTTTTGAGTGAAAGAAGAAGGGAAGTGTTGGGCTGAATAAGGGGATATCGCTGATCGGAAGAGACTCATTGTGGAAGTTAAGTTGCAGATGATGCTTCTTCGTCTGTGTAAAGTGCAGCTAATGGGAGTTGGTTTCTGTAGTGTAGCAGTTATCACGTTCGCCTCACACGCGAAAGGTCCCCAGTTCGATCCTGGACAGGAACATGATTTTGTATCCTGCTTCAGATGTTAAGGCGAGTGCGTCTTTTAGTCGTTCCAATTCACATTTGAAAAAGCGGCCAGGAGATTTTGCTCTGAAGTCAGAAGCCTTGATTCGGTTAAATTCCTCATACCTGCTGTGATTCCAAATTACCTCCGTCATGTTTGCGCTCTCTCTCTCTCTGTCTCTCTCTCCTTCTCCAACTCTCTCTCACTCTCTCTCTCGCTCTCTCTCTCTCTCTCGCCATATTCCCTCCTTGTCTCTCTGTTTTATTCTCTCACTTTTTGAAGGAGACGGTTATTTCGGACTGTAGGAAGGAGAAATGTTTCGATTCAGGTGAATTACCCCATGGGGCCGCTGTGACTTCATTAGGCACAGACAAAGTTAGAATTCCGGAAACCGAAGGAATAAGTGAGCAAAGAAAAGGCAGAAATTTGTCTTGATATCGACCAAACATTGTTGAATGTAGGACAGAGCACGACGGGCCGAACGACCTGCTCGTGATCCAATTGATTCTGTTTTGTCATCTTCCAGTCTTTCTCTCACAAGCAAATTCCCATCTCTCCATCTACCCTCCGCCTCTGCCTCTCTCGCTCTGTCGATCGCTTCCTGTTGTTCTCTTTCCATCTGTGTCCATCACACACTTTTCTGCTCCGCTTCACTTTCAGTCTCTTGCTCTCAGATGTGTTTTCCTATTCCGTCTTTCACTGCATTCCTCCATCCCTCCTTCTTTCTCTCCTTCTTCCTCACCTTCTATCGTCGTTGTTCATTTCTCTTCTGCAGTGATTCATTCCTGTCTCTGAGATAGCTCCCACTCTGTCTTTCTATTTATCACACACAGCAAGTATTCATCAACGTATCTATTTGTGGGGCGAGAGAGAGAGAAAAAAAGTGAAAAAGAAATGAAACGTCGACAGATATGATGAAGCAAATCCCTTGAGGGGTAGAAGGTATGTTGGAGAACAGCTGAGAAAGAAATCAGGAGGGCAAAAAGAGGACACGCCACAGGTTTGGTGGAAAAGGTCCTGAGATATTCTGTGAACATTGAGAGCAAAGTGTAGCATGGGCGAGAATTTCTATTTAAGGATCAGTGAGTTTATTGATGTGTCGAGTCACAGGGAGATGGGCGAGGTCTCAAATGGATATCTCTCACCTGTATTTTTCATGGAGAAGATCATGAAAGCTGGGGCGTTCACAAAACGAATAGTGATATCTTAAATCATATCCACATGTCAAAAGTGGAGGCACTGGGAGCCTTAAAGTGCATCACGGTGGTTACTTCCACGGGCCTGACTACGTGTAGCCTGTGACATGGTGGAAATGCAGGAAAGTAATTGCTCGGGCGCAGGCAGAGATTTTTGTAACATCGTTAACCAAGTGAACGCTACCGGAAGATGGGAGGGTGTCTGATGTTGCACCTTTACTTCAGAAGGGCTGCAAGGACAAGCCAGGGAACTACAGGCCGCTGAAAGGACTTATGATGGGAAAGTGACTTGAAGGCAGTCCGAGAGATAGAATCTACATGCTTTTGTGAAGACAAGACTCAACAGGGATTGTCAGCACGGCTTTGTGCCGAGGTCGCTGCCTGACGAATTTGATTGATGTTTTAAGAGATGACCACGAAGAACAACAAGGCCAGGCCCGTGGACATTTATAGGACTATGGATTTTACCAAAGCATTTGAAAATGTCCCGCGTTGTAGGCTGTTCAGGAAGGTTGGATCACATGGGACTCACTGAAAACGAATCAATTGGATTCTAATTTTGTGTGGTGCTGAGTGTCGGTGTCCGGTAGTGAAGTGTTCCTTTTGCATTGGAAGCCTGTTATTAGTGGAATTCCGCATGGATTTGTGCCTTGTTCCTTGTTTGTCACATCTATATTGGCGATAGAGATGAAAATTAAGGTGTCATTTTTATTACCCGTGCGGGATAAACCAATAATGGTGGGGTAATGAAGAAGGTTATCTGAGACCACAACAGGACCTCGATCAACTGACATCTGGGCAAAGGAATGGCAGATGGAATTTAACTGGGACAAGTGCCAAGTGTCGAATTTCGGGATGTTAAACCAGGGTAGGACTTGCACAGTAAATGGGAGGGCCCTGTGGAGTGTTGCAGAAGCGAGAGACCTCAGAGTATAAGTACATAGTTTCAGGAATTTGACAACCCAGAAAGACAGGTTGGTGGTAACGATGTTTTTCACTGTTGCTCTCATCAGTCAGGGCACTAAATGCAAAGTTGGGACTTCATGTTCGAGCTGTGAGTGACATTGGTGGACCGCACGTGGAGAACAGTGTGCCAGTCTGGTAGAATCGCTGCAGGGAAGATGTCGTTGCCCTGTGGAGGTGCAGAGATTATTCACAAGGATGTTGCAGTCACTTAACATCTTCACTTTTCAAGAGAGACTGGATGAGCTGGGAATTTTTCCGCTGGTCAACGGCGGCTGAGGAGTGACTTCATGGAGGTTTATAAAATCCTGAAGGGCATAGATTAGTTGCATTATTACTGTCTTTTTTTTCTTGGAGAGGAAAGACTGAAAATGAAGGGCATACAGTGGCATGCAAAAGTGTGGGCACCCTGGTCAAAACTTCTGTTACTGTGAATAGTTAAGTGAGTAGAAGATGAACTGATTTTCAAAAGTCATAAAGTTAAAGATGAAACATTATTTTCAACATTTTAAACAGGATCAGTGTATTATTTTTGTTTTGTTCAATTTTGGATTGAAAAAAGGAAAGGAGCACCATGAAAAGGTTTGGGCACCTCAAGAGATTTGAGCTCTCAGATAACTTTTACCAAGGTCTCAGACCTTCGTTAGCTTGTTGGGGCTATAGCTTGCTCACAGTCATCGTTAGAAAAGGCCAGGTGATGCAAATGTCAAAGCTTTATAAATGCCATGACTCCTCAAACCTTGTCCCAACAATCAGCAGCCATGGGCTCCTCTAACCTGCTGCCTAGCACTCTGAAATTTAAAATAAATGATGCCCACAGAGCAGGGGAAGACTATAAGAAGATAGCAAAGCGTTTTCTGGTAGCCGTTTCCTCAGTTCTTAATGTAATTAAGAAATAGAAGTCATCAGGAACGGTGGAGGTCAAGTTGAGGTCTGCAAGGCCAAGAAAACTTTCCGAGAGAACTGCTCGTAGGATTGTTGGAAACGCAAATCAATACTCCGTTTGACTGCAAAAGAAATTCAGGAAGATTTATCAGACTCTGGAGTGGTGGTGAACTGTTCAACTATGCAGCGACACCTGCACAAATATGACCTTCATGGAAGAGTCATCAGTAGAAAACCTTTCCTGCATCCTCACCACAAAATTCAGCATCAGAAGTTTGCAAAGGAACATCTAAGCAAGCCTGATGCATTTTGGACATAAGTCATGTAGACTGATGAAATTAAAATAGAACATTTTGGCCGCAATGACCAAAGGCACGTTTGGAGAAAAAAGTGTGCAGAATTTCATGAAAAGAACAGCTCTCCAACTTTTGAGCACGGGGATGGATCGATCATGCTTTGGGCTTGTGTTTCAGCCAGTGGCACTGGTAACATTTCACTGGCAGAGGGAAGAATGAATTCAATTAAGTACCAGCAAATTCTGGAAGGAAACATCACACCGTCTGTAAAACAGCTGAAGATGAAAAGAGGATGGCTTCTACAACAGGATAACGATCCGAAACACACCCCGAAATCCACAATGGACTACAGCAAGAGGCACAAACGGAAGGTTTGGCCATGGCCCTCACACTGCCCCGACCTAAACATCATCGAAAATCTGTGGATAGTGCTCAAAAAAGCAGTGGATGCAAGACGGCCCAAGAATCTAACAGAACTAGAAGCCTCTTGCAAGAAAGAATGGGCGAAAATACCCCAAACAAGAATTGAAAGACTCTTACCTGGCTGCAGAAAGCGTTTACAAGCTGTGTTACTTGTCAAAGGGGGTGTTACTAAGTTCTGACCATGCAGGGTGCCCAAACCTTTGGTTCCAGCTCTTTCCATTTTTTGTTACTTTGGAACTGTACACGATGCAAATAAAAAAGAAGGAATCTTGCTTAAAATATTAAAGTAAAGTTTCATCTTTAACTTTATGTCTTTTGGAAATCAGGTCATCTTTTACTCGCTTGGCTATTCACAGAAACAGGAATTTTAAGCAGAGGTGCCCGAACTTTTGCATGCCACTGTACGATTCGGGTGGGAGGAAAGATTGAAGGGGATCTGATGGACAAATTGTTCACACAATTGGTGGTTTTCTTTATAGAATGGGCTGCCAGAGGGAGTGGAGAGACGGGTTCATGTGCAAATTAAAAAGACACTCTGACAGTTACATGGATAGGAAAGGTTTCGAGGAATATGGGCCCAACTCAGGCAAATTTGACTGGATCAGGTCGGTTCCTTCATTGGCATGGACGTATTGGGCCGAAAGGCCTGTGACCTCTGAGGAGAATGAAGACCTGTTTCGGAGCCACTCGACCCCCATCTCTCAAATCTCTTTCAGTACATCGAAGACTGTATTGGTGCTGCTTCCTGACACAGAGCTCAAACCTTTCATTCTGATTTCTGCCAATTTCCACTTGGTTCCATCTTCACATGGACCGCCTCTAACACTTCCCTTCCCTTTATTGCTCTTTTTTTTCTTTTAACTTTCACTGAGTTGCTTTACAGCTCTGCTGGCAACTCGAGAAAATGAGCCTCTGAAAACAAATGTTACCAAATCGTGAATTTATGAAAACTACAGAGAACCGACGGCGATGCCTTGAAATATCCACTGTTCGTTGAGAACCCGCCACACAAGAAATTAAATAGTTAATTCTAATTAATTCTATTAACTTCAATTGGAAAGCGTCGTTAAGGTCCAGAAACCTCGTGCAATCAATTAGCAGGGAAAGACCAGAATAGAAAGAGATTTGTGTCGCTGCAGGGTTACAGTGTCTGTCGATGAGCATTGGCATCAGCTGTTTCTGTGGCGCCATCGGCCAGCGCGTTCGGCTGTTAACCGAAAAGTTGGTGGTTCGAGCCCACCCACTTCTGGAGACGATGAAAGAGCAAATAACCATTTCCTCAGAGGTGAGAGCTTGAAATAGTGGTGACCTTGGTGGATGTTGAAACATTACTTGTACCTTCTATGGGATTTGCATTATATGCAACTTATATTTGTAATTGGAATCCCATGGATCTTGTGGAATCCAAAGAATGAAATGAACCAAACAAACAATACGAAACATTTCTGGTTCCTGACGCTGAAAGGCCGCCAGGGAATGCCTGATTGCTCTGCTGGTCAAAGACAGCGAGGTTCCATGTGTTGATGAAGTCTGGGAGTTCTGAACCGTTAACTTCCTCTCCCTCCACACATCATAGTTCCGTTTTACTTTTATTTCAGCATAATTCTAAATACGTACAGGTTAGGAGCCATGGGCATGCTATGTTGGCGCCGGAAGAGTGGCGACACTTACGGGCTGTCCACAGCACATTCTCAGTAATGCAAAGAGAAGCATTTCATTGTGTTTCTATGTATATCTGACTAATAAAATAAATATATCTCATCTTATATTGTCTTAATTTCACATTCGATAGAGAGTATATCTTCTGACCAATTTATGTTCAAATGTTTCAACATGAACAATAAGCATTGCAATGGAAATTGGACAAGAATTGTGGTTTCAGTCATTACTCAACTGATGATGCTCGTTCATCATTTAATGGCTCCACTTTGTTTTTGTGAAATATTCTCCCACCGACTGTGATGCTGAGAAATCAAAATGCGCTGTACAGCGGTGCAGTCAAGGAGACATCAAGGGTTACAGCAGGAAAGCAGGTTTTTCGGTCGAACGAGTCCCCAAGAAACATTCACCACCGACATACGCCGATCTTTTTTATTCTTCCCATATTCCTATCAATTATCCCCAGATTCTATCCATCGAAGACACACTGTGGACATGTTACGGTGAACAATTAGGCTGCAAACCCATGTATCCTTGCGACATGGGTGGAATCCGGAGAGCATGCAGAAAACCCATACAGTCATATGCGGAAATGCACACCGCACCCATACAGGACGAGGTGAGAACTGAACATGCATCTAATGCGTCTGGGCTCGGTGGCGCAATAAACAACGCGTTGGACTTCTATCGTGCAATTTTATTCAAAATGAACCACTTTACTTGTAATGAAACTGTGCTTTGCAACTGAATGGCTCAGTGATTTAAAGCACGGCTTTGAGGATATTGATTCTACCGTGGGCTTGCTAAGCATGTTCTTGACTTTGCTCTCAATCCAGTAGTTATCAGTTATTTTCTCACTGGTGCAGGAGAAGGTTTACCGTGCGGCGCCCTCTGCAAGAGGAGAAACGCACACTAGTCTCTTCTGCGCAGACTCAAAAATGCTGCTGCGTCATCAGAAATTCGTGCCCTCTAATTGTTTGCAAAATCCTATCGAGGAATCCGGTGCTGCAATAGGATGGAAACTGTGGGACTGGTTTTGTCGCTTCTTCAGTGAAAGAACGAAAGGAAGCGGACGCAAGTCTGCGTTGGACGAAATGTGATGCTCTCTTCAGTAGCTTTAACTATATGCACCAAAGGGGGAGATTGTGGGGTCTGTAGTGCAATGTATAGCGTGTTGGTCTTCGAGAAATCTGTGACCAAGCGACTCAAAAGGTTGTGGGTTCGAGGCCACCAGAGTCAGTATTTTGTCCGAATTCGCGACAACGGTAAACAAGGTCAGAATTCGAGTGGCTGATGACATCACCTGATGTTGGATAATCTAGATATCCAGGTCATGGTTTGAAATAATCGAATCGTTCACTTAAACACAGAAAGGAGGTGATTATTTTCTCTCAGAGCGTCCGAGTCTGGAATCTTCCGGTAAAATTGCAGCGGGTACTGAGTCTTTGATTATTTCGAAGACGGGGTAGATAAATACTTGACAAAAAGGTGGCTGATATGATAACGAGGTTGGATAGAATGCAGAGTTAAATGACTGAGGGTCTGGGTGCGCTTCTGTCTTTCTGATGTGAACGGATGTTTGTGTGTAGGTAAATGATTTATATTTTTGGTTGTCTTCAGTTCTCTCAACTTCTTCCATTCCATTAATGTTGCAGGTTTGATAAGCCCCTTGCATTCTGTTCATGGTAATTCAAATATCTCTGAAGAAAAATCGACAAATTTGTCATCTATAATTCAAGAAATAACGTCACTTATTGACCCGGAACCTTTTCCCCTCACAATATGCAAGTGACCAATTTATGAGGTTCCCAATCCTCGCAGAAACTCCATTTCGAAATGGTAATCTTCATTAATTCTTTGAATTAAAAACCCAGACTGAGAGGGCAATACGTAGAACAGTGCAGACGGAACAGTTTCTGGTGTGGTGCATGTTTTCCTGATTGCAGTAAAGACAACGGCGAGTTACCGTCATTAATTCAGAAAGACATCACGAAAATTTCGGCCAAGATTGGACGTTTCTGTACAGACTTCTCCGCACACATTAGAACGGTTGTGAATATCCCAGAGGGGGTCCAGAAGAGATTTTCTGGTATCGCAGCCAATGTGAGTGATTTCATTTGCAATTTTAAGCTGCGGAAGCTGGGATTGCTTCATTCAGATGTAGAACATTGAGAGCATACTTTATGGACATCTTGATGTACATGCACAAGTCTTGCTGAACGTAAAAACACAGGACGATAGAGTAGTGACATCATTCTTTGCATCCGCTGGAAATGTGTGAGATGCACTCTTCTGACCCATGTCAACACTGAGAGTACTCATGAAAATTAGCGTCCCTGCACTGACGTCTGGTAGAACCTCATGGTCTGCCACCGTGGCGGCTGACGTGACAATATTTTACCACTTCCGTCTCCGGTCTACTCTGAAGAGATATTGAATGGATTGGAAAACGGGAAGCCGCATCAAGCCTCGAACACTGTATCTGGGACAAATAGTTTCAAATCAAACACGGAGGGTATAAGAACTTTCAAGATGAACATGTTCTATCAGTGAGCGTTGTTCTTTAATGAACGAAAAACAACTTCGTTGTGTGATAGTGTGGCCGAGCGGTCTCAGGCGCTGGATTAAGGCTCCAGTCTCCACGGAGGCGTGGGTTACAATCCCACCATTGCCATTGGGTGCAAACCTACGGCACCCAATATTACCCGTTGCAGTATTAAAAATGCATTGATAAATGTTTTGCAGAAAGGAAAATCACAAATCACCATGACGATGATTCTGCATTGGTGCCAGGATCAATGATCACACTGAATTGCCGAAGAACAGTCATGAGTTGCTGTGGAGATTGTGCATAGGTGTGATCGTGGCCCATATTTATACGAAACAAATGGGTTTGAAAGTATTCAATATCAAGCTGTATTCCAACATATCAGCAGCGCTGCTTCTGCCGTGTCTTGAAATACACAGTAAAGTGGTCGGAGTTCGAGTCGAAAAGACCTGTGCAACGTGAAGTGGGATCGTTTGTCAACAGGACAAGCAGAAGGTCACAAAGCAGGACGCGGCCGCGTTTGCAAACGATTGTCACCCTAAACTAACACCACACCGCAAAAACTCAAGGAAGCGGGCCACAAAGTAATCGGAAACGTCACCTGGTTGAACTGATCGCCCTGTTTCTTGCTCCGCAGACACCAACGGACCTGTTGCGTTTTGGAGGCATTTTATTTGTTCTGTTGCTTTTTGTTTTATGTTTGCAGGTGCGTGCATGGAACCCGCCTTATCACACGGCAACTCACCCCATAAATGAAAGGCTCCGCTGGGAGTTGAACCCAGGATCTCCTGTTTACAAGACAGGCGGTTTGACCAGTTAAGCCACGGAGCCTCCGCGCCGTCCAACAACTGTAATAATGAGATGCTACTTGCATTAACTTCTATTGTTCGTCTGCTGCCGAGGGAATTGCTTCAGATTCTGCTCAATCCTTCAGATTCACTGCTTCGTCTACTTCTAAACATTGTATCACCGTATCCAGAAACGGATTATCCGCAGTGACAATTCCGCCTTATTTACTGAACGCTTCCTCGCCTCCATTCGCACCACCTCAAAACTCCAACGTTACGTCTGCACTTTATGTTTGATCTCATCACAGCTTCAGGAGAAGTCATCAGAAGTCAAATAAAATGGACAAACTAATCAATAGTCAGTGTTTTACAACTTCCTCACGTGGTGTGGAAATGGATACCAACTGTTTTTGTCTATTTAACGACGTGGGAGCAGAAGGTAACAGGATGCAACCGCCATGAAATCGCTTCCAGCGAGGGAGGTGGCTGATGGTTTGAATGTGTTCATCTTCGGGAACACATTTCCCTGGGACTGACGCAGGCAAACCCTCTGCAGGCTGAGTTCTGGTTCTCAACCAGATCTGGATATAATTCCGTCCGTTATATCCCTTCTGTGTGAGAAGCGAGAGACGGAAATGTGCAGATGCTTAACGATGATACAATTTACACTTCTCAACGTTCTTAGGATTTGTAACCAAATTTCATCCTTCCACATATTCTGTTTCAAATTTTGGTCGTTTTTACCTCACTTATTTCTGGAACAGAAGATTCTAAATTCGTGACTGTTCTTGGTGCTGCACAGCTTTAAATCTGCTTCTGTTCACTCGTTCCTTGGGCAGCTACGTCGGATGATACACAGCACCTGGTGGTGTTGATAAGAAGAACCGCGTGTTGCTACAGATGACCACGGAGAAGGGAACGTGATGTCTGCGTCTGCTCAAGTGCTCCGCACCATTCACAATTAATTACGACCCTGATACAACTCACTCCATACATCTCACAGAGCCAGCTTGACTGCATTGTCTCTGTCAGATAGAAGGGGTGGGGCAGGAAAAGTGAACTTTCCAACTTTCCAACCGGGATGAAGACGCTGTTCAGTGTGTAAGTACATTCAGCTCCATCGCGGAATCATTCCACATGTGAAAACACTTGACAGCGGTTAATTCTCTCAGTGCTTGAGAGTGCGTCCCTCCTTCTCGCTCTCTCGCTGAACATCGGCCCCAGACAGCTTTCATAGCTCTTTCGCGTGGCGTTTCTAACAGGGTGCGACCGTGTGGCCTAATGGTTAAGGCGTCTGACTTCGGTGTTTGAGGTGAGGTCATCAGAAGATTGAAGTTTCGAGTCCTGTCACGGTCGTTTTTACCCATGTGGTTTTGCTTCTGTTCTGTCGTTCACTCCCACCACCACACTGTCTCATCTGGTTCTAAACACGAGTTTCAAGCGCATCGGCTTCGAGCAGTGTCCTGCACGGTGTTTACCTCGGGCACTCGGCCTTTTCGGTTCCTGTAACTTTTATTTCATGTGTCTTGTCTATGATATGTTTCTGCAAACTTTCTCATAAACATCGGAGTGGAGCTCCTCAAACTGTCGGGAGCAGCTGCTGCTGGGAAGGCGGAATGTGCTGCACATTCAGCAGGTCAGATCGCAGCGGAGGACACACCACAGTGAACCTGCATAACCATCGGGTTAGGACCTTAAACACACATTTTCCTTCCTTCAGAAACTGTCTTGGGGTCGGAGCCTGATGGACACGTTCGGTGTTGCAAGGCGCAGTTACTCCGATTCCGGAAGCAAGGCTACATTAGATGGCATACGGCGACGGACGGATGGAAAGGGAGACGGCGGCGTTCAGTACAAGCTGTGAGGACAGAGTGTTGGTCACCGGTTGGTTGCCAGTCCCTCTGTGAACCCGTGCGAAGGATCAGGTCGGTGAGTTAATGTCAAACAGCGATAATCTATCTGATGATGATATCAGATGTGGGGACTCGCTCTGTACAATGCAGAACAGGACAGCACCATGGAGAGAACCTTTACCACATCACATCTTCACAGACCACAACGCCAAATTAAACTAACCCAATTTCATTCTATTCTCTGCCCGTCCGTCGATCATGACATTAATCACGTGCTTCTCAAATGTTGCACCGGCTGAAAACGAAGAATATTTTCTCCGAACCCATCCCCGGAAACATGAATGCAGCTTAATCTTTTCATTCGCTGCAGTAATGAAATTAGTCGTGTCGCTGCCTGTCGTCGTCAGGATGGCCGAGCGGTCGAAGGCGCTGCGTTCAGGTCGTAGTGTCCACTGGAGGCGTGGGTTCGAATCCCACTCCTGACAGTTACTCATTTTAAATCTTGATTCTCCCTCCCTGTTTTCTCCCACTGGTCACCAGTTTTGCCTCGTCCCATCCTCGCTTCTGCAATTGAACAACCCTGTCCTCCCACAGATCACATATCTTCTCCAATTTATTGTTTTTTTTCGTACTATCGCCCTTCGCGATCTTATTCTGGTCCTCTCGATTGCAAGCGAGATTATGGTCCAGCCGTCCCTCACTCTCCTGTCCCATCTTCACCTCCGTTGTTTCTCACACCTACGGTAATCTACTGATAGCAGCGGTGAATACAGTCACAGCCCAGAGGGGGGAATGGTAGGTTGGACAGTTGAGGAATGAGAATGCTTGTGGGAGCTGCGAGGTAGGGAGAGACTGAAAACCAGACAAATACATACAGTGCAGGAGTGGATGAGTTAGACGGTGAGGTGACGGAAGACTTGCAGGTTCAGTGAAAGGACGATGGAGGTAACTGAGCGGAATGTGAGACGGAGCTGAGCCAGTTGTTCCTGGTCCCAACTCTTCTTCTGGGCTATTTAATCAAACCCCTCTACTGCTGATCCAACAAATATTCATTCACCCCACTTCATACAATTCCAGTGATCCAGCTTCCACCACCCGCAGGGGCAGAATATTCGTCGGCTTCACCACCCTGTGAGTGAAGAAAATTTCGGTACCTCAGTTTCAAATTACCTGCTCTTTATCTTAAAGTTCCGTCCCCTTTTGTGACTCTCTCACTGGTCAAAACATCCCAACATCTGCCCTGTCAGGCTCCAGAAGGTCGACGCTCATTCCACTAAACTCCATGGGTCCGTCGTAGTTCGACATGAAGAATTCATAACTGAATGAACTAACACAGTCCCATGATATTCAGGTGGAAGTGACAATTCCAGCACAGCTTTCATTGTTGGTGAATATTTTCAATCAGTTCAGTTAACAGAACAGAGGTCCACTTTTGCAGCAGTCTCATGTGTGATATCAGACACTAGTCGGCTGTTTCTCAAAGAAAACTGTTTTGCTTTATTACACTTTGGTTAAATTGTGTCTAACTGTTTCAAAGAATTACCGATTTCAAAGAATACAGGCGATCTCCATGGCGAGGGGTTTTCACCCAGTGTGTGAAGAGAGCATCATATCACTCAAATCAGCAAAAACTTGACAACGCCATGAACGTCCAGTAAATTAACCATATGGGTATCAGCCCTTCTGGGAAACAGCTTCAAATCGCGCAATCGTCGATTCTCTTCTGACCGGGTGAAGAATGTTCCAAACAGTTCAGCCGGTATGTCGTTCGTCATGACACCACGTCGTTACCCATTCTGCAGACATTAAGATATTTCGGAAATGACCGAGAACGAATCGTTGACAATCACTCACATGGTGGAATCCAGTGGAACAACGAATGGGCTGAACTGCAGTGTTGAACTTCGCCGGGACGGTTGAAACACCGAGTTGGCCGCAACTTCCGCGGCCCATCACACTGCATTCAGAAGTTGAAGGGACACACTGTTCACTGTGAATGAAAGTCCGTGTCTCACGGCGCCGGGAGCTCCACTTTAATCCATGCAGTGGAAAACTCGTTCATTCTGGCACAGAAGCCAATGACTTCTTTCCACCCTCACTTTCTGAACTAACGGTGCAGAAAATATATCTCCAAACGGCACAAGGCTTCTGTTGGTATCGGACCGATGACTCACCCTCTTCACTGCTCTCTCTCGAGCTGTAAACAAAACATTTTAAACCCACACCTCAGGCTCAACAACCGTAGCTCCGATACAGTGTAACAGTAAACTCAGGCAGAGCTGCGATGGCCGAGTGGTTAAGGCGTTGGACTTGAAATCCAATGGGGATTCCCCACGCAGGTTCGAACCCTGCTCGCAGCACTAACAATTACAGACACAGGTACCAGACGGGTAACTGCCGCTGATAAGTACTGGTTTGTTATTTTCACTTATACTGAGGTACAGTGAAAAGCTTGTCTTACAAACCGATCGTACAGGTCAATTCATTAAACAGTGCAGTTCCATTGAGTTAGTACACAGTTCGTTGATGTAGTACAGGTAAAAACAGTAACAGTACAGAGTAAAGTGTCACAGCTACAGAGAAAGTGCAGTGCAATAAGGTGCAAGGTCACAACAAGGTAGATAGTAAGGTCATAGTCCATCTCGTTGTATAAGGGAACCGTTCAATAGTCTTAGCACAGTGGGGTAGAAGCTGTCCTTAAGTCTGGTGGTACGTGCCCTCAGACACCTGTATCTTCTACCGGAGAGAAGAGATAATGTCCCGGATGGGTGGGGTCTTTGATTATGCCGAGACAACGAGAGGTCAAGACAGAGTCTAAGGAAGGGAGGCTGATGTCTGTGATGCGCTAGGCTGTGTCCAGAACACTCTGCAGCTTCTTACGGTAATTCCAACGTACAGCCAGGACTCCCCATGTCCCACACATTCAGGTAGACATTTTCACGCCAAGCAATAGGTCCACATGTTGGCTCTATCTATTGAAAGAACGGTGCATCCTTCGTGTTGAGGTGACCAGATACGCGAGGGCAGGTTGGCCCATCATACAGCTGCGGCTTGCTTTGAAGAGGGGAGATGTACTATTTATATTACGACAAAACAAGTCATCTTTTTTTTCCGTGTTGACTTCATTACTTTTCGAACTTGATCAAGATTTTCAGGTCAACCGTCTCATTGCCAAACCGAAGGAATTGAAACGGTGAAAGACACACTGGACACTTCGCCATCTGAGGACTGAATTGGACACTTGACTTTGTCGCTGCCGTGCACGTGGCGATGATTTCCGATCCTTTACCTGTCGCTGTACTGCATCCAATCATGTTTGCCAACAGCTCTGACCGAGTCCACCCCAGATCATGAGCAGCCCTCCTATCCTGCTTCCACTGCTTTGCACGTTGTGACCCTGTCCTTCCCCTCAAGACACTTTCCGGTCTGTTTCCGAACCTGGAGTTGTTGCAGATCACTGGCAGCAGGCGGCAGAAGTGAGCGGGATATTGCCGAGGGCTAAAGGCGAACAACGTCACTGACCACCCGGTCTCACTGCCCGGGTTTTGACGTGGAAGTGGATCTCATTCCTCCACCCGACACCATATAATTAGCAATCTGGCCCTTCCGGTCACTACTGACCACTGAATAACATCCCTATACGTGGCCTGACCGGGTAATGATTTCACATTTCCCATTCTCGTGGTATCTGACGTGAAATGTTTCGGCGAGTTGATGGCGGAATATAAAATATCACCGCATAAAAGTTAGGCAGGACAGTTTGCAATTTCAAACTATCCTGCCTAACATTTTATCAACACCTGCTTTTGGTCTGTTCGCAAACAAAACCGTTTGTTTCGGATGTGAAGAGGGTTATGCAGAGCTGTCAGGGTGGCCGAGTGGTCTAAGGCGCCAGACTCAAGGAATGAAATTCCTTCCGTTGAAACGGGGGTGTTCTGGTCTCCAACTGGGGGCGTGGGTTCGAATCCCACTCCTGACATGTGCTGACTTTTACATTTGTAATTTTGACTTACTCAATCGACGTCAATTGATTCCAGTTAATAGGACCGGAGGTGCTTGAGAGGATAAAAAAGTGGAAAAATCACAGTGTGGTTTTCTCACAGCTCCTCGGAATGCAGCACATTCAGAGTGCGGGCGCTGATGAATGAAGGGAATTTGGAGCGGAGAGTCCGTGACATCTTATAACTAATGGTCATTGGTTGGACAGAGTGAAGTTGGTGCCATTTTCACAGGTTGTCGGTGACAGTTTTGTTCACATTTTTGTTTAAGTGAAGTGTGTTAACAGAGATTTCACGACATTTTAACTCACGTTCTAAATGAAACATTTTACGGGGAGTTCGGTCCCATGGGTTTTAAGACTTGCTGGATCAGAGAATTCGGAGACGCGCCTTGCGGTTGGCACGTCAGCGGGAGGGACCAACAGCTGGGGCACTCAATATGATCCTGGCGTCTTTGATCCAGGCCCCATCGTCTGCTCTTTGCCAGTTCCAAAGACCCTCGATTTTCCTTGTTCTTTCAGAAATATGTCCCTCTCCTCTGCAAATATTCCCTTGACAACCTCCACTACTCTGCGTGGTGGAGAATTTCAGAGAGTGACGGTGGTGCGTCAAGATCTTCAAACTAACCTCAGTTTGAAACGATCATCCCTGCAATTATTTTTCCTCAACAGTTCCTCTCCGACAATGGACACATCCCAACATCTCCTCAGTCACGGTCCATTGGAAACTTACACCGTTCGTAATGGCCACCCCGTTGATATATTCTAAACAGTCCAGTTTTAATTTCATCACCTGTTGTTTTCAGCACGCACGTTCACCCCGGGAGTTAGGTTGGTCCATGCTTTCCCAGCCGCCACCAATGCTACCATATCCGTCGCAGATTCAGCGGAGGAAAAATGTGCACATTACTCCAGGGGCGGCCTTACAAACCTGAACAATTGTAATAAATGAATTTATCTGTTTCTGATCTCCAATCTCATTTCAATAAACGACAATCTACCAGTTGGTTTCCTACATACTTAATCCACCTGCCTGCTAATCGTCTGTGGTTTCATTCACAAGGGCACCAGTGGCTCCCTCTGCTCTCCATATTTGACCTATGTTTGTCTCGATTATATCTAACTTCACGGAAGAACATCACATCACCCTCAAACAACTTTTGTCCCGGTTTCCCCACTCACTGAACCATCCAGTTGCCATCTAATATCTTCATTGCAGCATCTCCCCAACTATTTTCTTGTCATTATTCAACCTGCAGACCGTGCACGCTGCTCCCTCTGCCAAGACAACGATATTGAAAGTTAACTATTGAGGGGCAAGAACTGTTTTATTTTCAGTTAATAATTTCTGAGTCTCACTGACCAGGAATAATAGAAGTACAACAAATCCGGATGTTAGGATACAGAATGTTAGGATCGGGGATGAGGATGTTCGGATACCGAATGTTAGGATAGGGGATGAGGTCTACACGAACATGTCTAAGATAGTAGGTAGCGAAGATAGTAAGAAGGATGGACAGGTAGAAAGTCAGGATAATCTGCTGATCAATAGAGGTACAATAAAATCAATAGCAGATACCAGTCTAAACATACTATATTTAAATGCACGTAGCATCAGGAATAAAGTAGATGACCTAGTGGCACACTACAGGTTAATAAATATGACATCGTTGCAATCACTGAGTCGTGGCTTCATGATGGATGTGATTGGGAACTGAATGTCAAGGGGTATACAGTATATAGGAAGGATAGGAGGGTAGGCAGAGGGGGAGGTGTGGCCATGATGGTTAGTAGCGATATAAAATCAATAGAAAGGAAGGACATTGGGTCAGAGGAGGTGGAATCCTTATGGGTGGAGCTGAGAAATAGCAAGGGTAAAAGAACAATAATAGCAGTCATATATAGGCCCCCGAACAGCAGTCAGGAAGTGGACCATAAGTTGCAGATTGAGATAGAAAAAGCATGTCAGAGTGACAATGTGAAGATAATTATGGGGGATTTTAACATGAAGGTGGACTGGGAAATGCAGCAAGGCGGTAGTACTCAGGAGAGTGAGTTTGTGGAATGTCTAAGGGATGTTTTTCTGGAGCAACTTATTGAGGAGCCCACCAGGGGATCGGCTGTTTTGGATTGGGTGCTGTGTAGTGAACCCGAGGTGATTAGGGAACTAAAGGTAAAGGAACCACTGGGAACAAGTGATCACAATATGATTGAGTTTAGTTTCAAGTTTGAGAAGGAGAAGCTGATAACTGGTGTATCGATATTTCAGTGGAATAAGGGAAATTACAAAGGTATGAGAGATGAGTTGGCCCAAATTGATTGGAGGAGTAAGTTAGCTGGAGGGACGGCAGAGGAAAAATGGAAGAAATTTCTACAGGAAATAAGGACAATGCAGGACAGATATATTCCAAGAAAAAAGAAGGTTTTGAATGGAAAAAAGGCACAGATGTGGATAACGAAGGAGGTGAAGGATAAAATAAAAGCAAAAGGGGCGGCGTACAAAGTAGCAAAAATTAGTGGGAAAACAGAAGATTGGAACGATTTTAAAAATCTGCAGAGAGAAACTAAGAAGGTCATTAGGAAAGCAAAGATGAGTTACGAAAGGAAGCTGGCGGACAACATTCGGAAGGATTCTAAGAGTTTTTTTTAAATACATAAGGAATAAAAGAGAGACACGGGTTGACATAGGACCAATTGATAACGGTGCAGGAGGTATTATAATGGATGATAGTGAGATGGCAAGGGAATTGAATGAATATTTTGCATCGGTCTTCACCGTAGAGGACATAAGCAATGTGCCCATTAGTCAGGAGTCTCACGAATTGGAGCTGAGTTCAATTGAGATTAATAGGGAGAAGGTGCTTGAAAAACTAAAGGGGCTTAAGGCTGATAAGTCTCCCGGACCGGATGAGGTGCATCCCCGGGTTCTGAAGGAGGTGGCTGTGGAGATAGCGGAGGCGTTGGCGATTATTTTTCAGGAATCGATAGATTCTGGCATGGTTCCGGAGGACTGGAGGATAGCGAATGTAGTTCCGTTGTATAAGAAAGGTGGGAGGCAGCACAAAGGCAATTAGAGACCTATTAGTCTGACGTCAGTGGTGGGAAAAATTATTGGAGTCTATCCTCAAGGAGGAGATTACCGAATACCTAGAGGCGCAAGGCAAGATAGGACCTAGTCAACATGGTTTTGTGAAGGGGAGGTCCTGTCTGACCAACCTATTGGAGTTTTTTGAAGAAATCACAGGTAGGGTGGATAAGGGAGAAGCGGTAGATGTTGTGTATTTAGACTTTCAAAAGGCCTTCGATAAGGTGCCTCACAAGAGACTGATTAATAAGATGAGAGGTCATGGAATTATGGGCAGGGTAGCAAAATGGGTGGAGAATTGGCTGGTTGGCAGGAAGCAAAGGGTGGAAATAAAAGGATCTCGTTCTGGTTGGTTATCGGTTACTAGTGGTGTGCCGCAAGGGTCGGTGTTGGGGCCTCTCCTTTTTACCTTGTACATCAATGATTTGGATGATGGAATAAATGGTTGTGTGGCTAAATTTGCGGATGACACCAAGATAAGTGGAGGAGTAGGGAGCATAGAGGAAATAGAAAGAATGCAGAGGGACATAGACAGTTTAGGAGAATGGGCAAGGAAATGGCAGATGAGATTCAATGTTGAGAAATGTGCAGTTGTACACTTTGGAAGTAGAAATAAGCGGGTAGATTATTATCTAGAAGGAGAGAAGATTGATAGTGCGGTAGTACAAAGGGACTTGGGGGTACTCATACAAGATACCTTAAAAGTTAACCACCAGGTTGGATAGGTGGTTAAGAAAGCGAATGCTATGTTGGCATTCATCTCGAGAGGTATAGTGTATAAAAGTAAGGAAGTGTTGATGAGGCTCTACGGGGCGCTAGTGAGGCCTCATTTGGAATACTGTGCGCAGTTTTGGGCCCCGCATCTTAGGAAGGATGTGCTGACGTTGGAGAGGGTTCAGAGGAGATTTACGAGAATGATTCCAGGAATGAAAGGGCTTAAGTATGATGAGCGTTTGTCGGCTCTTGGACTGTACTCGCTGGAGTACAGAAGGATGAGAGGGGACCTCGTAGCGACATTTAAAATGTTGACAGGTAAGGATAGAGTAGATGTGGCTAGGCTGTTTCCCTTGGTGGGCGTGTCCAGGACCAGAGGGCACAATTTTAGAATTAGAGGGTACAGTTTCAAGACAGAGATGAGGAGAAGTTTCTTTACCCAGAGGGTGGTGAAATTGTGGAACTCCTTGCCACGCACAGCAGTGGAGGCCAGATCAGTGGGGGTATTCAAGGAGGAGATAGACAGATATCTAAATAGTCAGGGTATCAAGGGATATGGGGATAAGGCTGGCAAATGGGATTAGAATAGTTTTTTTTTTCTTTTCTCTCTTTTTTTCCCACCCCATTTCTTTTTCCCTTTTCCTTGGAGCAGACTCGATGGGCCGAATGGCCTGCTTCTGCTCCCTTATCTTGTGATCTTGTGATCTTGTGAGTCACATATCAGCTCAATTCCCCCACCCCCTCATTCTGCTGTCTCCATGGAACCTCGAGCTCTTTATTTGTATATCCGTGTCAGTTATCCCTCGTTGTCGATTCTCACTCCTGATCAGCTTTATCGTAATTTGTTGCTGTTCATTAACATAAACTCCCAATGTTCAGATGTATTACCAGCTTGTACCACTTTGTCTGCTCTGCTGTTTGATTGAACATTCTCCTTAACCTCTCTTGTTAACCATGGGTGGTTCATCTTTCTACCCGGCGCCCCTCACATCTCACATCCGGAATTCAGCTCTATGGTTCATGGTGAGGTGTGGAGTGGAGTGGTCCTGGCGACTTCCACATTGACCCTGTGTCAGGAAATGCTGACTGACAGCAAGGTCGCTGACATTTGGTTGGAGTGGAGAGTGGTCCGGAGGACGATGGACTGAGAAAGACGTGTTTTGAGCGGACATTTGCGTTGGAGTCTCGCCCGACTGAGTGGAATTTACAGCGAGATTCGAATCGAGTGGCCAGAGGAGTTGATTTGCTTGAGATAATCTGAATGACGGACAGTGAGGGCAGACATTTAGGTGAACATTATGTTTCGACCATGCAGTGACCTCAATGTTACTGAAGGCGGTGTGCGGTTCACTGATGTCACTACAGATTGTGTAATAAATATCCCAGGGTCAAAGGGCCGATTTGAAACTTGTCTTTTCAGTGACCGTAAACAACATCGGGCCAATGAGTTCCAAATATAACGCTGGAGAGGTTTACTGTTCTATTAATATGGGAATCCTGCATTTCCCGCTTCAGAGACAGAGACAGAATTACCCCTACATTGACGGCATGTATCTCCACGACTGCAAAACAATGAACTTTGATTTCAAGATGCATGAAATATTTTATGATATCGAGAAGATATACTATCCTATCCTGGCTGTTTTTGGTGTCCCTTGTAAGTTGTTAAATCGTATTATTGTGCTGTAGGTTCTCTGCAACTGAAGTCTCAAACCACGGAGATTCGATTCATCCAGTACCTGCTCTGGGTTTTGGCTCTGTCAACGCGCTGCCGCTCCTTTTTCTGATTGTTATATCCACCCGCTCATTGTCTGTGTGGAACTTCACATACTAACCACACTTTCATCAAGCAATGAGTGTCATATGATTTGATAGACATCATCCATTGCTGAGTTGCATTGAATGTTTACTCAGAACCCTTGTATCTGACTTGACAGGTATGCATTTGTGTGAACTGGATCACCGAACGTGGTCAGGAACAGGGACGTGGACTGCGTTGTCCAGTTCAGAAGGAAAGTTAATGAATGACAATGATCACTCTGATCCAGTGCCAGTGACACGATGTACCAGTGGACCGGGAAATCTCCTGCTCTGCATCAGCTGACATCCTGTGCAGTTAACACAGAATTGCCGTTTTCATTCCAGATTTATCTTTTTGCTTTTCCCTTCATTATTTTTTGTATTGTTTTCCAATTGTATTATTAGAGAGAACAGGCTGCCGCCCCGACTCGGCACAACTGGTAGACACTTCAAGGCGAAACCGCAGCTGGCTTTATTCCACCTCCTGCTCCATCGCCGTGCATTGGTCTCCTTCACTATTACTTGAACACATTGAATCTTGGATCACTTCATTGATACAAATGTTTTCATCTGATGGATGTCTGATTTAATTTCAACATCTTCAGTACTCCATGTTAAGGTGAATCGTGTCTGGTATACGCAAGATTTGCATCATCCAAGGTATACATAATCTGGCTGTATGTACAATAACACAATAAAACCCCAAACAGGCATTGCACTATTTGTCTGTAGCCTACGGGCTGAGAACATCTTTTTATCACGACTCATCAACAGTAACTAGACTGTATGTTTGTGTCGATCTGTCTGGGTACAGACAGCATATCATATCGCACAACAGGATTGCAGAGTTCGGAGTCATTTTCGGGGCGTGGGTAACTCACAATATCCCCCAAATCTAATTTTGATCCTTTCAGTTGAAGCCTTTTAACCTCCACAGCAGAACTTACATTTGCACAGCCAGGGGCTGATAAACAATTACTTTTTGCATTCACATTGAATGTTGACAGCATATCTGTTATTGGACATCGACGAGCCTGACATCCTCTTCACGATGTTGCTCATCCGTGGATCAGGTAATAAATATCGGCACGGTTATTTAATGTTATCATCGGGAACTCTGTTTCTTCAAGATCTTTATTCCTGGACAAGACAGAAGAATTGACACAGTTCTCATTCTGTCCTGTCAATTTATCCTGTTCCTTTTCCACACAATTATCCTGGTGACGATTGTGGTCCTGTAACGGTGAAAGCGCGGTCTCTACAGGTGTATCACCCACTACCTGGTAGGAATGGCATCGACCGACCTACTAGTCGTTATTTTTGATCTGATATTGAGGCATATTCCGATTGCTTACGACAAGCATTCTTTGGGGTTTATCCCCGTGTGTAATATCCACACCGTCCTGCTTCACGCAGTCACCGACAGTTCTGTCTGGTTCACCGTCACGTTCAGCTTTCACAGATTTGTAGCCATTTGTTGCCAAAAGTTGAAATCTAGGTATTCCTCCGAGAAAACAGCAGCTACGGTTCTGTGATCAGTGCCTGGTCTGAGCAGTAAAAGAACACATTCTGGTATTTTGTGAAACATTTTGGTACCGGATGTCAAATTCACCTTGGTTTTGTTACTCGGATGTCTGTGTTATAACATCAATGACCTGGATAATAGTTGAGTTTCTTCATTATCTTCTCACCCAGTGTGTGCCGTTTATATTTATTCTGCTGTTCAATACTTTAACAATCAGACACATTTTACTGACCAGCGGAGCCTGAAGGAGACTTTGGTGTCAGAATAGCGGGGAGACTCCCAGAGACCCGAGAGATGGAGAGTAGAAGGAAATCCATAATATTGTTGTTTGTCATGTGGGGAAACTTCGTCCTGTTGTGGTCAGTATTTACAGTTGATTCAAAATGGAATCGGCTGTGGAGTTTAGTTTAGTTTAGTTTAGTTTAGTTTAGTTTAGTTTAGTTTAGTTTAGTTTAGTTTAGTTTAGTTTAGTTTAGTTTAGTTTAGTTTAGTTTAGTTTACTTTATTTCCCCAGTTTTGTAGTGGAAATATGCTTCATGCTCCCGTTTCCGAGTTGCTGCATTAAATCCTGCATTTATGCTGAGATATAGAAAAAAATGTCAGGGAGCAGCTGAGGAGTGTGGTGACCTATCCGTGTAATCCAACTGCAAATTTAATTAAAAGAATGTCCCGGCCTCTATCTGACCGAGTGACCCGGCCTCTATCTGCGAATATTCCAACCCACTGCTGACAGAGTGTCCCGGCCTCTATCTGTGAATATTCCAACCAGCTACTGAAATATTGTCCCGGCCTCGATCTGCGAATATACCAAGCCGCTTCTGACAGAGTGTCCCGGCCTCCATATGTGAATATTTTAGCACGCTTCTGAGAGAATGACCAGGCAAATATCAGTGAATATTCCAACCCGCTTCTGACAGAGTGTCCCGGCCTCAATATGACAGAGTGTCCCGGCCTCTATCTGACAGAGTGTCGCAGCCTCCATCTGTGAATATTCCAACCCGCTTCTGACAGTGTCCCGGCGACTATCTGTGAATATTCCAACCCGCTTCTGACAGAGTGTCCCGGCCTCTATCTGACAGAGCGTCCCGACGTCTATCTGACATAGTGTCAGGGCCTCTATCTGTGAACATACTAATACGCTTCTGACAGAGTGTCCCGGCATCTCTCTGACAGAGTGTCCCGGCCTCTATCTGTGAATATTCCAAACGCTTCTGACAGAGTGTCCCGGCCTCTATCTGAGAGAGTATCGCGGCCTCTATCTGTGAATATTGCAACACGCTTCTGACAGAGTGGCCCGGCCTCTATCTGACAGAGTGTCCCGGACGCTATCTATGAATATTCCAACATGCTTCTGACAGAGAGTCCGGGCCTCTATCTGTGAATATTCCAACCCGCTTCTGACTGAGTGTCACGGCCTCTTTCTGACAGAGTGTCCGGGCCTCTATCTGACAGGGTGTCCCGGCCACTATCTGACAGAGTGCCCCGGCCTCTATCTGTGAATATTCTAACCCGCTTCTGACAGAGAGTCCCGTCCTCTATCTGACAGAGTGTCCCGGCCTCTATCTGACAGAGTGTCCCGGACGCTATCTATGAATATTCCAACACGCTTCTGACAGAGAGTCCGTGGCTCTATCTGTGAATATTCCAACCCGCTTCTGACTGAGTGTCACGGCCTCTTTCTGACAGAGTGTCCGGGCCTCTATCTGACAGAGTGTCCCGGCCTCAATCTGACAGAGTGTCCCGGCCTCTATCTGTGAATATTCCAAACGCTTCTGACAGAGTGTCCCGGCCTCTACCTGAGAGAGTATCGTGGCCTCTATCTGTGAATATTGCAACACGCTTCTGACAGAGTGTCCCGGCCTCTGTCTGACAGAGTGTCCCGGACGCTATCTATGAATATTCCAACACGCTTCTGACAGAGAGACCGGGCCTCTATCTGTGAATATACCAACCCGCTTCTGACTGAGTGTCACGGCCTCTTTCTGACAGAGTGTCCGGGCCTCTATCTGACAGAGTGTCCCGGCCTCAATCTGACAGAGTGTGTCAGCATCTATCTGTGAATATTCCAACCCGCTTCTGACAGAGTGTCACGGCCTCTATCTGACAAAATGTCCGGCCTCTATCTGTGAATATTCCAAGCCGCTTCTGACAGAGTGTCCCGGACTCTATCTGACAGAGTGTGTCAGCCTCTATCTGTGAATATTCCAACCCGCTTCTGACAGAGTGTCACGGCCTCTATCTGACAAAATGTCCGGTCTCTATCTGCGAATATTCCAACCCGCTTCTGACAGATGTGCCGGCATCTATCTGACAGAGTGTAACGACTTCTATCTGACAGAATGTCCCGGACTCTATCTGACAGATTGTCCCTATCTCTATCTGTGAGAATTCCAACCCGCGTCTCAGAGAGTGTCACGGCCTCTATCTGACAGAGTGTCCCGGCCACTATCTGACAGAGTGCCCCGGCCTCTATCTGCGAATATTCTAACCCGCTTCTGACAGAGAGTCCCGTCCTCTATCTGACAGGGTGTCCCGGCCTCTATCTCACAGAGTGTCCCGTGCTCTATCTGTGATTATTACACCCCGTTTCTGACAGAGTGTGTCGGCCTCTATCTGTGAATATTCCAACCCGCTTCTGACGGAATGTCCCGGCCTCTATCTGACAGAGTGTTCCGGCCTCTATCTGTGAATATTCAAAGCCGCTTCTGACAGAGTGTTCCCGGCCTCTAGCTGACAGAGTGTCCCGGCCGCTGTGTGTGTAAATTCAAACCCGCATCTGACAGAGTGTCCCAGCCTCTATCTGACAGAGTGTTCCGGCCTCTATCTGTGAATATTCCAACCCGCTACTGACAGGTTGCCACGGCCGCTATCTGACAGAGTGTCCCGGCCGCTGTGTGTGAATATTCCAACCCGCTTCTGACAGAGTGTCCCGGCCGCTTTGTGTGAATATTCCCACCCGCTTCTGACGGAGTGTCCCGGCCTATATCTGACAGAGTGTCCCGGCATCTATCTGACAAAGTGTCGCGGCCTCTATTTGTGAACATTGCAACCCGCTTCTGACAGAGTGTCCCGACCGACATCTGTGATTATTCCAACCCGCTTCTGACTGAGTCTCCCGGCCTGTATCTGACAGAGTGTGTCAGCCTCTATCTGCGAATATTCCAACCCGCTTCCGAGAGAGTGTTCCCGCCTCTATCCGACAGAGTGTCCCGGCCTCTATCTGACAGATTGTCCGGGCCACTATCTGTGAATAATACAACACGATTCTGAACTAGTGTCCCGTCCTCTAACTGACAGAGTGTCCCGGCCTTTATCTGACAGAGTACCGCGGCGTCTATCTGTCAGTATTCCAAACCGCTTCTGACTGAGTCACCCGGCCTCTATCTGACAGACTGTCCGGGCCTCTATCTGACAGAGTGTTCCGGCCCCTGTTTGAAAGATTGTCCCGGCCCATATCTGTGAATATTCCAACCCGCTTCTGCCAAAGTGTCCCGGCCCCTAACTGTGAATGTTCCAACTCGCTTCTGACTGACTGTCCCGGCCTCTATCTGACAGAGTGTCCCGGCCTCTACCTGACAGAGTGTCCCGGACTCGATCTGTGAATATTCCAACCCGCTTCTGACAGAGTCTCCCGGCCTCTATCGGACATTGTGTCCCGGCCGAAATCTATGAATATTTGAACCCGCTTCTGACAGAGTGTCGCGGGCTCTATCTGTGAATGTTTCAACCCGCTTCTGACAGAGTGTACCGTCCTCTATCTGACAGAGTGTCCCTGCCTCTATCTGACCGAGTGTCCCGGCCTCTATCTGTTAATATTCTAACCCTCTTCCGACAGACTGTCACGGCCTCTATCTTACAGAGTGTCCCGGCCTCTATCTGCGGATATTCCAACCCGCCACTGAGAGGGTGTCCCGGCCTCTATCTGACAGAGTGTCCCGGCCCCTATATTAAATACTGTCCCGGCGTATATCTGTGAATATTCCAACCCGCTTCTGACAGAGTGTCCCGGCATCTATCTGTAAATATTACAACGCGCTTCTGACAGAGTGTCCCTCCTCTATCTGTGAATATTCCAACCCGCTTCTGACAGAGTATCCCGTCCTCTAGCTGTGAATATTCCAACCAGCTTCTGACTGACTGTCCCGGCCTCTATCTGTGAATATTCCAACCCGATTTTGATAGTGTCCCGTCCTCCGTCTGTGTATATACCAACACGCTTCTGACAGTGTGACCCGGCCTCTATCTGACAGAGTGTTCCGGCCTCTATCTGAAAGAGTGTCGCGGCATCTATCTGTGAATATTCCAACCAGCTTCTGACTGACTGTCCCGGCCTCTATCTGTGAATATTCCAACCCGATTTTGATAGTGTCCCGTCCTCCGTCTGTGTATATACCAACACGCTTCTGACAGTGTGACCCGGCCTCTAACTGACAGAGTGTTCCGGCCTCTATCTGAAAGAGTGTCGCGGCATCTATCTGTGAATATTCCAACCCGCTTCTGACTGAGTGTCCCGGCCTCTATCTGACAGAGTGTGTCAGCCTCTATCTGTGAATATTCCAACCCGCTTCTGACAGAGTGTCACGGCCTCTATCTGACAAAATGTCCGGTCTCTATCTGTGAATATTCCAACCCGCTTCTGACAGAGTATCCCGGTCTCTATCTGACAGAGAGTCGCGGCCTCTATCTGTGAATATGTCAACCCGCTTCTGACAGAGTGTGCCGACATCTATCTGACAGAGTGTCCCGGACTCTATCCGACAGATTGTCCCTATCTCTATCTGTGAAAATTCCAACCCGCGTCTCAGAGAGTGTCACGGCCTCTATCTGACAGAGTGTCCCGGCCACTATCTGACAGAGTGCCCCGGCCTCTATCTGTGAATATTCTAACCCGCTTCTGACAGAGAGTCCCGTCCTCTATACGACAGAGTGTACCGGCCTCTATCTCACAGAGTGTCCCGTGCTCTATCTGTCATTATTCCAACCCACTTCTGACAGAGTGTGTCGGCCTCTATCTGTGAATATTCCAACCCCCTTCTTCGGAATGTCCCGGCCTCTATCTGACAGAGTGTTCCCGGCCTCTATCTGTGAATATTCCAACCCTCATCTGACAAACTGTCCCGGCCTCTATCTGACAGAGTGCCCCGGCCTCTATCTGTGAATATTCTAACCCGCTTCTGACAGAGAGTCCCGGACTTTATCAGACAGAGTGTCACGTGCTTTATCTGTGATTATCCCAACCCGATTCTGACAGAGTGTGACGGCCTCTATCTGTGAATATTCCAACCCGCTTCTGACTGAATGTCCCGTCCTCTATCTGACATAGTGTCCCGGCCGCTGTGTGTGAATATTCAAACCCGCATCTGACAGAGTGTCCCAGCTTCTATCTGACAGAGTGTGCCGGCCTCTATCTGTGAATATTCCAACCCGCTTCCGAGAGAGTGTTCCCGCCTCTATCCGACAGTGTGTCCAAGCCTTTATCTGACAGAGTATCGCGGCCTCCATCTGTCAGTATTCCAACCCGCTTCTGACTGAGTCACCCGGCCTCTATCTGACAGACTGTCCGGTCCTCTATCTGACAGAGTGTCCCGGCCTCCATCTGTGAATAGTCCAACCCGCTGCTGACGGAGTGTCCCGGCCTCTATCTGACTGAGTGTTCCGGCCCCTGTTTGAAAGATTTTCCCGGCCCATATCTTTGAATATTCCAACCCGCTTCTGACAGAGTGTCCCGGCCTCTATCTGTGAATGTCCCAACTCGCTTCTTACAGAGTGTACCGTCCTCTATCTGACAGAGTGTCCCGGCCTCTACCTGACAGAGTGTCCCGGCCTCGATCTGTGAATATTCCAACCCTCATCTGACAGAGTCTCCGGGCCTCTATCGGACATTGTGTCCCGGCCGAAATCTATGAATATTTGAACCCGCTTCTGACAGAGTGTCGCGGGCTCTATCTGTGAATATTCCAACCCGCTTCTGACAGATTGTCACGGCCGCTATCTGACTGAGTGTCCCGGCGGCTGTGTGTGAATATTCCAACCCGCTTCTGACAGAGTGTCCGGGCCTATTTCTGACAGAGTGTCCCGGCATCTATCTGACAAAGTGTCGCGGCCTCTATTTGTGAACATTGCAACCCGCTTCTGACAGAGCGTCCCTTCCTATATCTGACAGAGTGTCCCGGCATCTATCTGACAAAGTGTCGCGGCCTCAATTTGTGAACATTGCAACCCGCTTCTGACAGAGCGTCCCGGCCTATATCTGTGATTATTCCAACCCGCTTCTGACTGAGTCTCCCGGCCTGTATCTGACAGAGTGTGTCAGCCTCTATCTGCGAATATTCCAACCCGCTTCCGAGAGAGTGTTCCCGCCTCTATCCGACAGAGTGTCCCGGCCTCTATCTGACAGATTGTCCGGGCCACTATCTGTGAATAATACAACACGCTTCTGAACGAGTGTCCCGTCCTCTAACTGACAGAGTGTCCCGGCCTTTATCTGACAGAGTATCGCGGCCTCTATCTGTCAGTATTCCAACCCGCTTCTGACTGAGTCACCCGGCCTCTATCTGACAGACTGTCCGGGCCTCTATCTGACAGAGTGTTCCGGCCCCTTTTGAAAGATTGTCCCGACCCATATCTGTGAATATTTCAACCCGCTTCTGACAGAGTGTCCCGGCCTCTATCTGTGAATGTTCCAACTTGCTTCTGACAGAGTGTACCGTCCTCTATCTGACAGAGTGTCCCGGCCTCTACCTGAAAGAGTGTACCGGCCTCGATCTGTGAATATTCCAACCCGCTTCTGACAGAGTCTCCCGGCCTCTATCGCACATTGTGTCCCGGCCGAAATCTATGAATATTTGAACCCGCTTCTGACAGAGTGTACCGTCCTCTATCTGACAGAGTGTCCCTGTCTCTATCTGACCGAGTGTCCCGGCCTCTATCTGTTAATATTCTAACCCTCTTCCGACAGACTGTCACGGCCTCTATCTTACAGAGTGTCCCGGCCTCTATCTGCGGATATTCCAACCCGCCACTGAGAGTGTGTCCCGGCCTCTATCTGAGATAGTGTCCCGGCCCTTATATTAAAGGCTGTCCCAGCGTCTATCTGTGAATATTCCAACCCGCTTCTGACAGAGTGTCCCGGCATCTATCTGTAAATATTACGACGCGCTTCTGACAGAGTGTCCCTCCTCTATCTGTGAATATTCCAACCCGCTTCTGACAGAGTGTCCCGTCCTCTAGCTGTGAATATTCCAACCAGCTTCTGACTGACTGTCCCGGCCTCTATCTGTGAATATTCCAACCCGATTCTGATAGTGTCCCGTCCTCCGTCTGTGTATATACCAACACGCTTCTGACAGAGTGTCCCGGCCTCTATCTGACAGACTGTTCCGGCCTCTATCTGAAAGAGTGTCGCGGCATCTATCTGTGAATATTCCAACCCGCTTCTGACTGAGTGTCCCGGCCTCTATCTCACAAAATGTCCGGTCTCTATCTGTGAATATTCCAACCCGCTTCTGACAGAGTGTCCCGGTCTCTATCTGAAAGAGTTTCGCGGCCTCTATCTGTGAATATTCCAACCCGCTTCTGACAGAGTGTCCCTGCCTCTATCTGACGAGTGTCCCGGCCTCTATCTGTTAATATTCTAACCCTCTTCCGACAGACTGTCACGGCCTCTATCTTACAGAGTGTCCCGGCCTCTATCTGCGGATATTCCAACCCGCCACTGAGAGTGTGTCCCGGCCTCTATCTGAGATAGTGTTCCGGCCCTTATATTAAAGGCTGTCCCAGCGTCTATCTGTGAATATTCCAACCCGCTTCTGACAGAGTGTCCCGGCATCTATCTGTAAATATTACGACGCGCTTCTGACAGAGCGTCCCTCCTCTATCTGTGAATATACCAACCCGCTTCTGACAGAGTGTCCCGTCCTCTAGCTGTGAATATTCCAACCAGCTTCTGACTGACTGTCCCGGCCTCTATCTGTGAATATTCCAACCCGATTCTGATAGTGTCCCGTCCTCCGTCTGTGTATATACCAACACGCTTCTGACAGTGTGTCCCGGCCTCTATCTGACAGACTGTTCCGGCCTCTATCTGAAAGAGTGTCGCGGCATCTATCTGTGAATATTCCAACCCGCTTCTGACTGAGTGTCCCGGCCTCTATCTCACAAAATGTCCGGTCTCTATCTGTGAATATTCCAACCCGCTTCTGACAGAGTGTCCCGGTCTCTATCTGACAGAGTTTCGCGGCCTCTATCTGTGAATATGTCAACCCGCTTCTGACAGAGTGTGCCGGCATCTATCTGACAGAGTGTACCGTCCTCTATCTGACAGAGTGTCCCTGCCTCTATCTGACCGAGTGTCCCGGCCTCTATCTGTTAATATTCTAACCCTCTTCCGACAGACTGTCACGGCCTCTATCTTACAGAGTGTCCCGGCCTCTATCTGCGGATATTCCAACCCGCCACTGAGAGTGTGTCCCGGCCTCTATCTGAGATAGTGTTCCGGCCCTTATATTAAAGGCTGTCCCAGCGTCTATCTGTGAATATTCCAACCCGCTTCTGACAGAGTGTCCCGGCATCTATCTGTAAATATTACGACGCGCTTCTGACAGAGTGTCCCTCCTCTATCTGTGAATATTCCAACCCGCTTCTGACAGAGTGTCCCGTCCTCTAGCTGTGAATATTCCAACCAGCTTCTGACTGACTGTCCCGGCCTCTATCTGTGAATATTCCAACCCGATTCTGATAGTGTCCCGTCCTCCGTCTGTGTATATACCAACACGCTTCTGACAGTGTGTCCCGGCCTCTATCTGACAGACTGTTCCGGCCTCTATCTGAAAGAGTGTCGCGGCATCTATCTGTGAATATTCCAACCCGCTTCTGACTGAGTGTCCCGGCCTCTATCTCACAAAATGTCCGGTCTCTATCTGTGAATATTCCAACCCGCTTCTGACAGAGTGTCCCGGTCTCTATCTTACAGAGTTTCGCGGCCTCTATCTCTGAATATGTCAACCCGCTTCTGACAGAGTGTGCCGGCATCTATCTGACAGAGTGTACCGTCCTCTATCTGACAGAGTGTCCCTGCCTCTATCTGACCGAGTGTCCCGGCCTCTATCTGTTAATATTCTAACCCTCTTCCGACAGACTGTCACGGCCTCTATCTTACAGAGTGTCCCGGCCTCTATCTGCGGATATTCCAACCCGCCACTGAGAGGGTGTCCCGGCCTCTATCTGACAGAGTGTCCCGGCCCCTATATTAAATACTGTCCCGGCGTCTATCTGCGAATATTCCAACCCGCTTCTGACAGAGTGTCCCTCCTCTATCTGTGAATATTCCAACCAGCTTCTGACTGACTGTCCCGGCCTCTATCTGTGAATATTCCAACCCGATTTTGATAGTGTCCCGTCCTCCGTCTGTGTATATACCAACACGCTTCTGACAGTGTGACCCGGCCTCTATCTGACAGAGTGTTCCGGCCTCTATCTGAAAGAGTGTCGCGGCATCTATCTGTGAATATTCCAACCCGCTTCTGACTGAGTGTCCCGGCCTCTATCTGACAGAGTGTGTCAGCCTCTATCTGTGAATATTCCAACCCGCTTCTGACAGAGTGTCACGGCCTCTATCTGACAAAATGTCCGGTCTCTATCTGTGAATATTCCAACCCGCTTCTGACAGAGTATCCCGGTCTCTATCTGACAGAGAGTCGCGGCCTCTATCTGTGAATATGTCAACCCGCTTCTGACAGAGTGTGCCGGCATCTATCTGACAGAGTGTCCCGGACTCTATCCGACAGATTGTCCCTATCTCTATCTGTGAAAATTCCAACCGGCGTCTCAGAGAGTGTCACGG
Organism: Pristis pectinata; assembly: GCF_009764475.1. Lineage (NCBI taxonomy): Eukaryota > Metazoa > Chordata > Chondrichthyes > Rhinopristiformes > Pristidae > Pristis > Pristis pectinata. The sequence goes on along the minus strand of NC_067422.1, from coordinate 43,350,388 downwards.
CCTCTATCTGAAAGAGTGTCCCGGCCACTATCTGACAGAGTGCCCCGGCCTCTATCTGTGAATATTCTAACCCGCTTCTGACAGAGAGTCCCGTCCTCTATCTGACAGAGTGTCCCGGCCTCTATCTCACAGAGTGTCCCGTGCTCTATCTGTCATTATTCCAACCCACTTCTGACAGAGTGTGTCGGCCTCTATCTGTGAATATTCCAACCCCCTTCTTCGGAATGTCCCGGCCTCTATCTGACAGAGTGTTCCCGGCCTCTATCTGTGAATATTCCAACCCTCATCTGACAAACTGTCCCGGCCTCTATCTGACAGAGTGCCCCGGCCTCTATCTGCGAATATTCTAACCCGCTTCTGACAGAGAGTCCCGGACTTTATCAGACAGAGTGTCACGTGCTTTATCTGTGATTATCCCAACCCGATTCTGACAGAGTGTGACGGCCTCTATCTTTGAATATTCCAACCCGCTTCTGACTGAATGTCCCGTCCTCTATCTGACAGAGTGTGCCGGCCTCGATCTGTGAATATTCAAAGCCGCTTCTGACAGAGTGTCCCGGCCTCTAGCTGACAGAGTGTCCCGGCCGCTGTGTGTGAATATTCAAACCCGCATCTGACAGAGTGTCCCAGCTTCTATCTGACAGAGTGTGCCGGCCTCTATCTGTGAATATTCCAACCCGCTTCCGAGAGAGTGTTCCCGCCTCTATCCGACAGTGTGTCCAAGCCTTTATCTGACAGAGTATCGCGGCCTCCATCTGTCAGTATTCCAACCCGCTTCTGACTGAGTCACCCGGCCTCTTTCTGACAGACTGTCCGGTCCTCTATCTGACAGAGTGTCCCGGCCTCCATCTGTGAATAGTCCAACCCGCTGCTGACGGAGTGTCCCGGCCTCTATCTGACAGAGTGTTCCGGCCCCTGTTTGAAAGATTTTCCCGGCCCATATCTGTGAATATTCCAACCCGCTTCTGACAGAGTGTCCCGGCCTCTATCTGTGAATGTCCCAACTCGTTTCTTACAGAGTGTACCGTCCTCTATCTGACAGAGTGTCCCGGCGTATACCTGACAGAGTGTCCCGGCCTCGATCTGTTAATATTCCAACCCTCATCTGACAGAGTCTCCGGGCCTCTATCGGACATTGTGTCCCGGCCGAAATCTATGAATATTTGAACCCGCTTCTGACAGAGTGTCGCGGGCTCTATCTGTGAATATTCCAACCCGCTTCTGACAGATTGTCACGGCCGCTATCTGACGGAGTGTCCCGGCGGCTGTGTGTGAATATTCCAACCCGCTTCTGACAGAGTGTCCCGGCCTATTTCTGACAGAGTGTCCCGGCATCTATCTGACAAAGTGTCGCGGCCTCTATTTGTGAACATTGCAACCCGCTTCTGACAGAGCATCCCTTCCTATATCTGACAGAGTGTCCCGGCATCTATCTGACAAAGTGTCGCGGCCTCTATTTGTGAACATTGCAACCCGCTTCTGACAGAGCGTCCCGGCCTATATCTGTGATTATTCCAACCCGCTTCTGACTGAGTCTCCCGGCCTGTATCTGACAGAGTGTGTCAGCCTCTATCTGCGAATATTCCAACCCGCTTCCGAGAGAGTGTTCCCGCCTCTATCCGACAGAGTGTCCCGGCCTCTATCTGACAGATTGTCCGGGCCACTATCTGTGAATAATACAACACGCTTCTGAACGAGTGTCCCGTCCTCTAACTGACAGAGTGTCCCGGCCTTTATCTGACAGAGTATCGCGGCCTCTATCTGTCAGTATTCCAACCCGCTTCTGACTGAGTCACCCGGCCTCTATCTGACAGACTGTCCGGGCCTCTATCTGACAGAGTGTTCCGGCCCCTTTTGAAAGATTGTCCCGACCCATATCTGTGAATATTTCAACCCGCTTCTGACAGAGTGTCCCGGCCTCTATCTGTGAATGTTCCAACTTGCTTCTGACAGAGTGTACCGTCCTCTATCTGACAGAGTGTCCCGGCCTCTACCTGAAAGAGTGTACCGGCCTCGATCTGTGAATATTCCAACCCGCTTCTGACAGAGTCTCCCGGCCTCTATCGCACATTGTGTCCCGGCCGAAATCTATGAATATTTGAACCCGCTTCTGACAGAGTGTCGCGGGCTCTATCTGTGAATGTTTCAACCCGCTTCTGACAGAGTGTACCGTCCTCTATCTGACAGAGTGTCCCTGCCTCTATCTGACCGAGTGTCCCGGCCTCTATCTGTTAATATTCTAACCCTCTTCCGACAGACTGTCACGGCCTCTATCTTACAGAGTGTCCCGGCCTCTGTCTGCGGATATTCCAACCCGCCACTGAGAGGGTGTCCCGGCCTCTATCTGACAGAGTGTCCCGGCCCCTATATTAAATACTGTCCCGGCGTCTATCTGTGAATATTCCAACCCGCTTCTGACAGAGTGTCCCGGCATCTATCTGTAAATATTACAACGCGCTTCTGACAGAGTGTCCCTCCTCTATCTGTGAATATTCCAACCCGCTTCTGACAGAGTATCCCGTCCTCTAGCTGTGAATATTCCAACCAGCTTCTGACTGACTGTCCCGGCCTCTATCTGTGAATATTCCAACACGATGTTGATAGTGTCCCGTCCTCCGTCTGTGTATATACCAACACGCTTCTGACAGTGTGACCCGGCCTCTAACTGACAGAGTGTTCCGGCCTCTATCTGAAAGAGTGTCGCGGCATCTATCTGTGAATATTCCAACCCTCTTCTGACTGAGTGTCCCGGCCTCTATCTGACAGAGTGTGTCAGCCTCTATCTGTGAATATTCCAACCCGCTTCTGACAGAGTGTCACGGCCTCTATCTGACAAAATGTCCGGTCTCTATCTGTGAATATTCCAACCCGCTTCTGACAGAGTATCCCGGTCTCTATCTGACAGAGAGTCGCGGCCTCTATCTGTGAATATGTCAACCCGCTTCTGACAGAGTGTGCCGGCATCTATCTGACAGAGTGTTCCGGACTCTATCCGACAGATTGTCCCTATCTCTATCTGTGAAAATTCCAACCCGCGTCTCAGAGAGTGTCACGGCCTCTATCTGACAGAGTGTCACAGCCACTATCTGACAGAGTGCCCCGGCCTCTATCTGTGAATATTCTAACCCGCTTCTGACAGAGAGTCCCGTCCTCTATCTGACAGAGTGTCCCGGCCTTTATCTCACAGAGTGTCCCGTGCTCTATCTGTCATTATTCCAACCCACTTCTGACAGAGTGTGTCGGCCTCTATCTGTGAATATTCCAACCCCCTTCTTCGGAATGTCCCGGCCTCTATCTGACAGAGTGTTCCCGGCCTCTATCTGTGAATATTCCAACCCTCATCTGACAAACTGTCCCGGCCTCTATCTGACAGAGTGCCACGGCCTCTATCTGTGAATATTCTAACCCGCTTCTGACAGAGAGTCCCGGACTTTATCAGACAGAGTGTCACGTGCTTTATCTGTGATTATCCCAACCCGATTCTGACAGAGTGTGACGGCCTCTATCTGTGAATATTCCAACCCGCTTCTGACTGAATGTCCCGTCCTCTATCTGACAGAGTGTGCCGGCCTCTATCTGTGAATATTCAAAGCCGCTTCTGACAGAGTGTCCCGACCTCTAGCTGACAGAGTGTCCCGGCCGCTGTGTCTGAATATTCAAACCCGCATCTGACAGAGTGTCCCAGCTTCTATCTGACAGAGTGTGCCGGCCTCTATCTGTGAATATTCCAACCCGCTTCCGAGAGAGTGTTCCCGCCTCTATCCGACAGTGTGTCCAAGCCTTTATCTGACAGAGTATCGCGGCCTCCATCTGTCAGTATTCCAACCCGCTTCTGACTGAGTCACCCGGCCTCTATCTGACAGACTGTCCGGTCCTCTATCTGACAGAGTGTCCCGGCCTCCATCTGTGAATAGTCCAACCCGCTGCTGACGGAGTGTCCCGGCCTCTATCTGACTGAGTGTTCCGGCCCCTGTTTGAAAGATTTTCCCGGCCCATATCTGTGAATATTCCAACCCGCTTCTTACAGAGTGTACCGTCCTTTATCTGACAGAGTGTCCCGGCCTCTACCTGACAGAGTGTCCCGGCCTCGATCTGTGAATATTCCAACCCTCATCTGACAGAGTCTCCGGGCCTCTATCGGACATTGTGTCCCGGCCGAAATCTATGAATATTTGAACCCGCTTCTGACAGAGTGTCGCGGGCTCTATCTGTGAATATTCCAACCCGCTTCTGACAGATTGTCACGGCCGCTATCTGACAGAGTGTCCCGGCGGCTGTGTGTGAATATTCCAACCCGCTTCTGACAGAGTGTCCCGGCCTATATCTGACAGAGTGTCCCGGCATCTATCTGACAAAGTGTCGCGGCCTCTATTTGTGAACATTGCAACCCGCTTCTGACAGAGTGTCCCTTCCTATATCTGACAGAGTGTCCCGGCATCTATCTGACAAAGTGTCGCGGCCTCTATTTGTGAACATTGCAACCCGCTTCTGACAGAGCGTCCCGGCCTATATCTGTGATTATTCCAACCCGCTTCTGACTGAGTCTCCCGGCCTGTATCTGACAGAGTGTGTCAGCCTCTATCTGCGAATATTCCAACCCGCTTCCGAGAGAGTGTTCCCGCCTCTATCCGACAGAGTGTCCCGGCCTCTATCTGACAGATTGTCCGGGCCACTATCTGTGAATAATACAACACGCTTCTGAACGAGTGTCCCGTCCTCTAACTGACAGAGTGTCCCGGCCTTTATCTGACAGAGTATCGCGGCCTCTATCTGTCAGTATTCCAACCCGCTTCTGACTGAGTCACCCGGCCTCTATCTGACAGACTGTCCGGTCCTCTATCTGACAGAGTGTTCCGGCCCCTTTTGAAAGATTGTCCCGGCCCATATCTGTGAATATTCCAACCCGCTTCTGACAGAGTGTCCCGTCCTCTATCTGTGAATGTTCCAACTCGCTTCTGACAGAGTGTACCGTCCTCTATCTGACAGAGTGTCCCGGCCTCTACCTGAAAGAGTGTACCGGCCTCGATCTGTGAATATTCCAACCCGCTTCTGACAGAGTCTCCCGGCCTCTATCGGACATTGTGTCCCGGCCGAAATCTATGAATATTTGAACCCGCTTCTGACAGAGTGTACCGTCCTCTATCTGACAGAGTGTCCCTGCCTCTATCTGACGAGTGTCCCGGCCTCTATCTGTTAATATTCTAACCCTCTTCCGACAGACTGTCACGGCCTCTATCTTACAGAGTGTCCCGGCCTCTATCTGCGGATATTCCAACCCGCCACTGAGAGTGTGTTACCCGGCCTCTATCTGAGAGAGTGTCCCGGCCCTTATATTAAAGGCTGTCCCGGCGTCTATCTGTGAATATTCCAACCCGCTTCTGACAGAGTGTCCCGGCATCTATCTGTAAATATTACAACGCGCTTCTGACAGAGTGTCCCTCCTCTATCTGTGAAAATTCCAACCCGCTTCTGACAGAGTGTCCCGTCCTCTAGCTGTGAATATTCCAACCAGCTTCTGACTGACTGTCCCGGCCTCTATCTGTGAATATTCCAACCCGATTCTGATAGTGTCCCGTCCTCCGTCTGTGTATATACCAACACGCTTCTGACAGTGTGTCCCGGCCTCTATCTGACAGAGTTTCGCGGCCTCTATCTGTGAATATGTCAACCCGCTTCTGACAGAGTGTGCCGGCATCTATCTGACAGAGTGTAACGACTTCTATCTGACAGAGTGTCCCGGACTCTATCTGAAAGATTGTCCCTATCTCTATCTGTGAAAATTCCAACCCGCGTCTCAGAGAGTGTCACGGCCTGTATCTGACAGAGTGTCCCGGCCACTATCTGACAGAGTGCCCCGGCCTCTATCTGCGAATATTCTAACCCGCTTCTGACAGAGAGTCCCGTCCTCTATCTGACAGAGTGTCCCGGCCTCTATCTCACAGAGTGTCCCGTTCTCTATCTGTGATTATTCCAACCCGCTTCTGACAGAGTGTTTCGGCCTCTATCTGTGCATATTCCAACCCGCTTCTGACGGAATGTCCCAGCCTCTATCTGACAGAGTGTCACGGCCTCTATCTGTGAATATTTCAACCCTCATCTGACAACCTGTCCCGGCCTCTATCTGACAGAGTGCCCCGGCCTCTATCTGTGAATATTCTAACCCGCTTCTGACAGAGAGTCCCGGACTTTATCTGACAGAGTGTAAACGTGCTCGATCTGTGATTATCCCAACCCGCTTCTGACAGAGTGTGACGGCCTCTATCTGTGAATATTCCAACCCGCTTCTGACTGAATGTCCCGGCCTCTATCTGACAGAGTGTGCCGGCCTCTATCTGTGAATATTCAAAGCCGCTTCTGACAGAGTGTCCCGGCCTCTAGCTGACAGAGTGTCCCGGCCGCTGTGTGTGAATATTCAAACCCGCATCTGACAGAGTGTCCCAGCCTCTATCTGACAGAGTGTGCCGGCCTCTATCTGTGAATATTCCAAACCGCTTCTGACAGATTGTCACGGCCGCTATCTGACAGAGTGTACCGGCCGCTGTGTGTGAATATTCAAACCCGCTTCTGACAGAGTGTCCCGGCCTATATCTGACAGAGTGTCCCGGCATCTATCTGACAAAGTGTCGCGGCCTCTATTTGTGAACATTGCAACCCGCTTCTGACAGAGTGTCCCGGCCTATATCTGACAGAGTGTCCCGGCATCTATCTGACAACGTGTCGCGGCCTCTATTTGTGAACATTGCAACCCGCTTCTGACTGAGTGTCCCGGCCTCTATCTGACAGAGTGTGTCAGCCTCTATCTGCCAATATTCCAACCCGCTTCCGAGAGAGTGTTCCCGCCTCTATCCGACAAGGTGTCCCTGCATTTATCTGATAGAGTATCGCGGCCTCTATCTGTCAGTATTCCAACCCGCTTCTGACTGAGTCACCCCGCCTCTATCTGACAGACTGTCCGGGCCTCTATCTGACAGAGTGTCCCGGCCTCCATCTGTGAATATTCCAACCCGCTGCTGACGGAATGTCCCGGCCTCTATCTGAGAATTTTCCATCCAGCCACTGACCGAGTGTCCCGTCCTCTATCTGACAGTGTGTTCCGGCCCCTGTTTGAAAGATTGTCCCGGCCGAAATCTATGAATATTTGAACCCGCTTCTGACAGAGTGTCGCGGAAATATCTGTGAATGTTTCAATCCGATTCTGACGGAGTGTACCGTCCCTGATCTGACAGAGTGTCCCTGCCTCTATCTGACCGAGTGTCCCGGCCTCTATCTGTTAATATTCTAACCCTCTTCCGACAGACTGTCACGGCCTCTATCTTACAGAGTGTCCCGGCCTCTATCTGCGGATATTCCAACCCGCCACTGAGAGAGTGTCCCGGCCTCTATCTGACAGAGTGTCCCGGCCCCTATATTAAATACTGTCCCGGCGTCTATCTGTGAATATTCCAACCCGCTTCTGACAGAGTGTCCCGGCATCTATCTGTAAATATTACAACGCGCTTCTGACAGAGTGTCCCTCCTCTATCTGTGAATATTCCAACCCGCTTCTGACAGGGTGTCCCGTCCTCTAGCTGTGAATATTCCAACCCGCTTCTGACAGAGTGTCCCGGCCTCTATCTGACAGAGTGTCGCGGCTTCTATCTGTGAATATGTCAACCCGCCTCTGACAGAGTGTGCCGGCATCTATCTGACAGAGTGTAACGACTTCTATCTGACAGAGTTTCACGGACTCGATCTGACAGATTGTCCCTATCTCTATCTGTGAAAATTCCAACCCGCGTCTCAGAGAGTGTCACGGCCTCTATCTGACAGAGTGTCCCGGCCACTATCTGACAGAGTGCCCCGGCCTCTATCTGTGAATATTCTAACCCGCTTCTGACAGAGAGTCCCGTCCTCTATCTGACAGAGTGTCCCGGCCTCTATCTCACAGAGTGTCCCGTGCTCTATCTGTGATTATTCCAACCCGCTTCTGACAGAGTGTTTCGGCCTCTATCTGTGGATATTCCAACCCGCGTCTGACGGAATGTCCCGGCCTCTATCTGACAGAGTGTCCCGGCCTCGATCTGTGAATATTCCAACCCGCTTCTGACAGAGTCTCCCGGCCTCTATCGGACATTGTGTCCCGGCCGAAATCAATGAATATTCCAACCCGCTTCTGACAGAGTGTCCCGGCATCTATCTGTGAATATTCCAACCCGCTTCTGACAGAGTGTCCCGGCCTCTATCTGTGCATATTCCAACCCGCTTCTGACAGAGTGTCCCGGCCTCTATCGGACAGTTTCCCGGCCTCTACAGTGAATATTCCAACCCGCTTCTGACAGAGTGTCCCGGCATCTATCTCTGAATATCCCAACCCGCTTCTGAGAGAGTGTCCCGGTCTCTATCTGACAGTGTCCCGGCCTCTATCTTTGAATATTCCAACCCGCTTCTGACTGTGTCTCGTCCTCTATCTGTCAATATTCCAACCTGCTTCTGACAGCTTCTCCCGGCCTCTATCTGACAGTGCCCCGCACTCTACCTGTGAATATTCCAACCCGCTTCTGACAGTGTCCCGGCCTCTATCTGTCAATATTCCAACCGTCTGACAGTGTCCCGGCCTCTATCTGTCAATATTCCAACCGTCTGACAGTGTCCCGGCCTCTATCTGTGAATATTCCAACCCGCTTCTGACAGAGTGTCGCCGCCTTTATCTGTGAATATTCCAACCCGCTTCTGACAGTGTCTCGTCCTAAATCTGACAATATTCCAACCTGCTTCTGACAGAGTGCCCCGGCCTCTATTTGTGAATATTCCAACCCGCTTATGACAGCGTGTCCCGGCCTCTATCTGACAGTGCCCCGCACACTACCTGTACATATTCCAACCCGCTTCTGACAGTGTCCCGGCCTCTATCTGACAGAGTGTCCCGGCGTGTATCTGTGAATATTCCAACCCGCTTCTGACTGATTGTCGCGGCCTCTGACTGTGAATATTCCAACACCCTTCTGACAGAGTGTCGCGGGCTTTATCTGTGAATATTCCAACCCGCTACTGACACAGTGCTCCGGCCTCTATCTGACAGTTTCCCGGCCTCTGTCTGACAATATTCCAACCCGCTTCTGACAGAGTGTCCATGCCTCCATCTGACAATATTCCAACCCGCTTCTGACAGAGAGTAGCGGCCTCAATCTGACAGTGTCCCGGCCTCGATCGGTGAATATTCCAACGCGCTTCTGACACAGAGTCGCGGCCACTATCTGACAATATTCCAACCAGCTTCTGACAGAGTGTTCCGGCCTCTATCTGTGAATATTCCAACCTGCTTCTGACAGAGAGTAGCGGCCTCAATCTGACAGTGTCCCGGCCTCTATCTGTGAATATTCCAACGCGCTTCTGATAAAGAGTCGCGGCCTCTATCTGACAGTATTCCAACCCGCTTCTGACAGAGCGTCCCGGCCTCTATCTGTCAATATTCCAACCCGCTTCTGACACAGTGTCGCGGCCTCTTTCTGACAATATTGCAACCCGCTTCTGACAGCGTGTCCCGACCTCTATCTGACAGTGTCCCGGCCTCTATCTGTGAATATTCCAACCCGCTTCTGACAGATTGTCCCGGCCACTATCTGACTGTGTCCCGGACTCTATCTGTGAATATTCCAATCCGCTTCTGACAGAGCGTCCCGGCCTCTATCTGTTAATATTCCATAAAGCTTCTTACAGAGTGTCCCGGCCTCTATCTGACAGTGTCCCGGCCTCTATCATTGAATATTCCAGCCCGCTTCTAACAGAACGTCCCGGCATCTATCTGTGAATGTTCCAACCCGCTTCTGACAGAGTGTCCCGGTCTCTATCTGTGAATATTCCAACCCGCTTCTGACAGAGTGTCCCGACCTGTCTCTGACAGTGCCCCGGCCTCTATCTGTGAATATTACAACCCGCTTCTCACAGAGTGTCCCGGCCTCTATCTGACAGTGTCCCTGCCTCTATCTGTGAATATTCCAAACCGCTTCTGACTGAGTGTCCCGGCCTCTACCTGTGAATATTCTAATCCTGTTCTGACAGAGTGTCCCAGCCTCTATCTGACAGTGTCCCAGCCTCTTTCTGTGAATATTCCAACCCGCTTCTGACAGAGTGTCCCGGCATCTATCTGTGAATATTCCAACCCGCTTCTGAGAGAGTGTCCCGGTCTCTATCTGACAGTGTCCCGGCCTCTATCTTTGAATATTCCAACCCGCTTCTGACAGTGTCTCGTCCTCTATCTGACAATATTCCAACCTGCTTCTGACAGCGTCTGCCGGCCTCTATCTGACAGTGCCCCGCACTCTACCTGTGAATATTCCAACCCGCTTCTGACAGTGTCTCGTCCTCTATCTGACAATATTCCAACCTGCTTCTGACAGCGTCGCCCGGCCTCTATCTGACAGTGCCCCGCACTCTACATGTGAATATTCCAACCCGCTTCTGACAGTGTCCCGGCCTCTATCTGGCTGTGTCCCGGCCTCTATCTGTGAATATCCCAACCGTCGGACAGTGTTCCAGCCTCTATCTGTGAATATTCCATCCCTCTGACAGTGTCCTTTCCTCTATCTGTGAATATTCCAACCCGCTGCTGACAGTGTCCCGGCCTCTATCTGTGAATATTCCTACCCGCTTCTGATAGTGTCCTGGCCTCTGTTATTGAATGTCCCGGCCCGTTTCTTGAATGCAGCGGCCTCTGCCTGTGAGTGTCTTTGCCTGTCTCTCTCTGTGACCCTGCCTGTGCATCTGATTTCAGCCCTTTTTTATGTGACTGCATTCCTCAATCTGTGAAATATCTTTCGGTGATCAAGCTCAGCACATCAGTCTTGCTCTCTCCAGAAGTGTAACTTGATCTTTCTGCTTGTTTGTTTTCTTGTTTCTCTCCACATTTCAAGCTCAGATTCCTGCGGTTTCTGAGAGTCTTTTCTTTTTGTTTGAATCAGTACATGAATGTGTCTGCCTAAATCAATATTTGATGCCTCAGTCTTTGTATGTGTGAGATGGCCTCCAATTCTCAGTATCAACGTCTTTCACCTTGTTTGTCCACACCTGTTTGAGCGCAGCTGCCTCTGTATGTGACTCTAACTTCCTCTCTCTGTGTCTTCCTCTGTATTTGCCTCTCCTGCCTCCACATGGGGAGCACCTTCCTTTGTTTGTATTGCTTTGTTGAGCAATTAGTGTGCATTTTCTGCATCTGACTGCATCAGCCGCTGGATTTAATATTTGCCAACCTTTTGCTGTGTATGTGCTGCCTCATTCTGTGAATGTAGCTGCCTCTGTCTGAGTGTCCCTGTTTCTGTCTGTGAATATCCCTACACCTCTTTTTGTGTCCCTGCCCTGTCTCTGGGTGTCACTGCTTCTGCAGTGAGTTTCCGACCTCTTTCCGTCAGTGCCCCTGCCTCTATTTGTGAGTTTTCCACATCTGTCACTGTTCCCGCCTCTGAATCAGTGTTCACCTGTTTGGACACTGACACATTCTGCACGCTTTCCCCCTTTTTTTTTTCTGCCCATCTGTACCAGTCTGTACATTTGTGTTTACTGTCTGTTTGCGCAAGTGCTTGCCTCCCCCAGAAACTGAACCTCCCATTTCCTGTGACCGTGTTGTCTGCAGCTGTTTGCATGAATGTGTGTTATAGCCGATGTACAAGAGCGGTGTTGTCTTTCTGTACAAGTACCTGAGTCCATTTTCGAACGTGCACTCATCTGTCCACATATTCTTCTGCCTCTGTTTGTTTGTGTATCTGTGTGTGTCTGTGTTCTTCTATTTCGTTACTGTCTCTGAGCATGTCCACAACCTTTTGTTGTCCTAGCTGCATGTCCATACATTCACTTTTCTGTGGCTTTCTATCTCTGCCTCTTCCTTTTCCTATGTGTGCTGCAGCCTCTGTCTGCGACAATGTATTTCTCTCTACGGCATCGACTCTCAGCATTTCCACCATTTTCTGCTTATACAGATTTTCAGAATGTATATTTATTTGTTTCCTCTTTACTTCACTGCGTGCTTCCCTCTCTCTCGGTGTTTCGGGTTTCCCACAATTCTCAGGACTCTCCCGCATCTTTTTATCTCTGTCCGTCTCTCTGTCCGTCTCTCTGTCCGTCTCTCATCCAACCGGTATGAGCTCTAACCCACAGATAAAAACACTGCCACTTACAGAGGCTGGGACCCTCAGGGGCAGTCAGGAAAATACAAAGAAACAGCCAAATCTCTGTCTGTGTATCTTGTACCCAACACCTCCAACTAAATCTACTGAAAATACGGAAGAGAAACGCTTCACAAACTTCCGTGATTTGCTAAATTTGAACCAATGAGCTGGCACATTTCCCATTTCATTCATTTACTGGTAACTTTCAATTTACCCGGAACTCTCTCCTTTGCCGAACGTTTTCTCCCTGTCGCTTTATAAACACTCCACCCTTCCGGTGAAAATGTGAACAGAAAAAATGCTGCCACTTGTTCCGCGGGCCAGGCGGCGGCTTTCATCTGCTTTCCGAAGGCAGATAAACAAAAATGTAAAAATGGAGCGAACATAGAATGTACTGGAACTTTAGCTCCTTCCTTCCACCGACGCTGCCGCACCTCCTGAGTGTTTCCAGATTTTTTTTTTTGCTTTTATTTCATACTTCCAGCATCCGCAGGGTTTTCAATAAGAAGATATATGTTGATATGTGTTTTATATCTAACACACATCAACATTTTGTTGCTGAACTTGGCCAAAGATGAGGAATTACTGCGCATCCCACAGTTGTCCGCCGAAGGCGTTTGCAGCAAAGATGAAGGTACTCTGAATTCCATTCAGCAGTTTCGCGGCAAACACTGTGATAACAAAATCCGACACGGGCCTTTGTGACCCCGACGTGATTCGAACATGCATCCTTCTGATCTGGAGTCAGACGCGCTACTGTTGCGCCACGAGTTCCGACGGAAGTTCTTATGTCATGGAAGAAACGTCGATGATTCGCCGCAGTGGAAGTGATGCACCCGCCAGAGAGAACTGATAATTGTGCAACATTCCTGCTCTGTCACCCGGGCGCTGCTGGCGGAACGCTGCCAATCTCTGCGTGAGACGTGCCTGGGAGACTCCTCCTCTTCATTGATCCCGTCTAACCCCTTACGGCGGATACAGTCTCCCGACAGCCCTTCTCATTTTCGTCTTCGTTAGGTTCTTTGAGCGGAATTTAATTCCACCCTCCTTCGCCTCCGCTCCGCCCTCAGCGCTTTATTTACCCTGATACACGGGGCTTTGGTTTACAGGGTAGCGGATGTTTTTATTACCCGGGCCCGGCCCAAGAACTTCAGCCGCCGGCCTCCTATGTTTAAGCTGACTCCCCTCTCGTGCTGAGAAAGTACCTTGATTGTGGCGCTGCTCTGATCCGCTCTTTCATGTCACCGTTAGAACCAGCGCCGGAGTCGGTGGTGCGGTGGTGAATAAGTTCACCAGAGATTGACTTCTGAAACCCGTGGAAACGACGTTGACACCTTGCCCCACATTCTGATTCCTCACCCAACAGATCAATTTCCTCCATTTACGTCCAGTCGTTTCTTGGTCAACGTCGTGTTGGATTCTATGTTCCACGTTAACTGGTGTTCCTCTGTTCATCAGTTTGAGTAGTGCAGCGGTTATCACGTTCACTTCACACGCTAAAGGTGTCCAGTTCGACCCTGGGCAGGAATATTATCTTGGCTCCTACTCCAGTTTTTATTTCAGGGGAGTGCGTTGTCCGTCCTTTCCCATTCACCTTGACAATTGCTGTCTTAAGATCTTGCTGTAAAAGCATGGAATACTCTTGCAGTTTGCAGAGACCAGCTCAGACTTATGTGCCCACCGGTGGCCGGATGAAGGACAAGACCAGGTTTGTACCGAGAATCTGACATGAAACACAATGGCCTCCATCGTGTTCTCGCTGTGTCTGAATCTTTCGCCACTTCTCCTTCTAGCTGTTCTGTTCCTCGTCGGTCTGTCTCCCTCTCCGTTTCTTTCTCTCTCTCTATTTTGAGTGGACACCGTTATTGTTCATTCATCTGCACTTCTGTTTCTTCTTTGTCTTTGGGATTTAAAACGTCTCTCTAACACAGGAAGGAACTCTGGAGACAACATGCAGACTGTCAAATGTGTGTAGCAGTTCAAACCTCTGGCCTTGGTTCATCGGAGGCACTTTGAATTGCGGCGGCGGGATTTCCATAAAAGTTGGCGTCTGCTGAACGGATTCAATATTTTATTGACAGCAGGAGTGATTTTCTTTTCTGTATTTCAGCCATCAGTCTCCAGCAACAAAACCAAGCAGATCTGGTAGAGTGCGTTGAACACTGGGCTGTTCGGATCTGTTGCTGCGGGCCGTGAGAAACAGCAAGACGGTTTCTGTAGTGTAGTGGTTATCACGTTCGCCTAACACGCGTAAGGTCCCTGGTTAGAAACCAGGCAGAAACATTCTGAAATATATTTGTTGAAAGCAAGTAACGGGAAAGGGGCACAACCGGACGTTTATTCAAGTAAATGCAGCTGTTGCTCCTTCCACAACCCAGAGCAGTCTCTCAGCTCTTAGCCGCCGTTTCACTGCACGCATCCTGAGCCATTACCGTATCCACATTACATTGGACATGGGAAAGCCGTTGCCTTCGATTCTATTTTCCCGGTGTACGCAGTTGAAAGGCAACAGTTCACATTGGACGTTGGGCCCTGTACCGGGAACTGTTTCACGCCCAAATAGGTCAGGGTATATTAGTTTTCATGTGCTCCGTGTCCTTCGCCTTTCTGACTCGCTTTTAGTGCGATATTTTTCAGAGGAAGGGTCTCTCCGGAGATGCAGCTGTTGTGCTGAGATTGCAACATGTTCCGGATCAGAACGTTCCCCTTTCTCCACAGCGGTTTCCTGAATGTAACGGCCTCAGGGCAGCCACGAGAGCACAACTTCCTTCTTCCCGCTCACCCTCTCACTCGCTCTGATTTCATAAAGACGGATCTTCGAAGAGTAAAATGCTTCTTGTGCTGCGGCCGTTCCTTCATCCACTGGAATCAGGTGGTTTCTGAACTCGATCTTCATTTGTTCTTGATGAGCCCTTCCACTGACGCCGCGGCCGGAATGAATAGTCGTGAGAATTGTGTGGGAGACAGTCGACAGGGTGATCTGTCGGCATTGATCTCGGAGTCAGCGCCGGACTTTCCAAGAGTTGTGGAGAGTCATCCTGAAGAGATAAGTGGGACACAGAATGACGTGGATCATTGTATTTTCCTTTTTTATTTGCCCAGCACTGTGTGGATTACTCTGCTGAAAGAGGGCCGGATGATCGGCCAGTTTTCACTGCCCGGGCAGCAGATGTTATAGTTCAATGAGATGCAGAAGATTTCTGACTGAATTGAACACAGTGACTTGGCCTCCAGCACCTTATGTGGCAACGAATTCCATGGATGCGCCACCCTCTGCTGAAGATATTCCGACTTCAGTTCGAAAGGGACGTACCTTCATTCTGATCCCGTGCCCTCGGATCCTGCACTGTCCCACTGATGAAAACGTCCTCTTCTCATCAACTCTATCAACGCCTTTCAGTATCCGGTAGATTTCAGGGGGCGATGTTCCTCATCCTGCTGAACTCCATTGAGTAAGGCCTAGAGACATCAAACACTCCTCATGTGTTAAGCCCTGGATTGCTGGGATCATTCTTGTGAACCTCCTCCGGGAACCCTCCAGGGCCAGCACAATCTTCCTTCCATACCGGGCCCAAAATTGGTCACAATATTCCAAATGCCATCGGAATACCACCTTTGATAACCTCAGCAGCACATCCTTGCTTTTTATTCTCGTCCTATCGAAATGAATGAAAACATTGCATTTGCCTTCCTTACTTCCGACTCAACCTGCAAGTTAACTTTGAGGGGATTCGAAACGGAAGTCCCTTTGCACCTCTGATGTCTGAATTCTTTCGCCATTTGGAAAGTATTCTCCACCTTTATTCCTCCTACCAAAGTGCATAACCCCACACCTCCCTGCGCTGTATTCCATCTGCACTTATTTGCCTACTATGCTAATCTGTACACGTCCTTCTGCAGACTTGGTGCCTCTGCGACATACCGGTATCTCTACCTATCTTGGTATCGCCGGCAAGCTTGGCCAAAATGCCAGCAGTTGCTTCATCCAGATTATATTCTTTAAAGTGAATTTTATTTGTCGCAACATTGGCCCCTGCGCAACTTGAATTGTCACCAACATCCATCCTGAATATGACCCTTTTCCTCCACTCTCTCAGTTCTGCGTGACAGCCAATCTTCTGTCCATAGATATAATGAGAAACGTGACGTAATGCGCTTTAGGAGAAGAAGAAAGATGGAAAATATGAACTGCAGGGCACAGTTCTTTTACCGGCGGTCTCATGATCTTCAACACTTCTCTGCAGGCTGGAATTGGAATCTCATCTGGATTGAAGGTTTCATTGCCCGGGAGAAGAAAGGTTGAGGCTGACACAGACAGCGAACTTAGCAAAGGAAGATATACCGGAAGCAGTGACAGTTTGTCCGGGGAAGGTTGGGAAAATTCATTAAAGCTCGATCTTATGGACAGGCTGTCGTTTATATTACAATATACAATGCATAACTTACAAAGCACAGAGGCACAAAGGAAAAGTTTTCCAACCATGACTGAGAGGAATAACTGTTTCCAATATTAAATCGACAAAAATACTCATAATTCTGCAGAAAAGATTAGATCGACCTTGACATTTGGAACGATTTATAATTCTTTCAAAGATGATCAAAAATCAAACTACAATATGTATTATGTAAATAATCGTGTGGGACACAGGAGAAGAACATATCATTTAATGAGACGTAAGAACATAAGAGGATAAGGCGACATACTGCTAACCCATTGTGCTTTGCACACGCGGTTTGGAATTCCAGCATCGTCGTGAGCTGCTGGTCTGTGTAGCGGGGTGTTGTTAACCTTTTTATGAAAACAATTCTGAGACTCCATTTGTCCTCCTGTCAGGCAAGTTGTTGTGGGTTTTGTTTCACAAAGGAAAAAGTCCGCAATTAGAGTTTCTCACTCCACTTCCAGTTTGGGAGAGAAACTTCGCATTCATTGGACCTCCAAATGCCCTAAATTAATCTGCGCTTCACGACAGTACGTTCCAAAGGGAAACCAAGGCAAAGCATCCTTTCACTCAAGCGTTTTGACTTCTTAGCCAGAGTATATTGCAGATATTCAATCGTTCGGTGTCTTCCAGAGTCATAGAAATTGAGTTTTAATGTAATTTCGAGTGAGACCAATGGAGTTGGAGACACGAATGGAGTCGACGAATGTGGAAGTGATCAGGGAATGAATGGGGTGAAGTACTAACCCTGACAGTGAATGCAGTGCTAGGACCAGAGGGCCGAATGGTTTCCCGGCTCACTGCTTCTTGCATTGTCGTTGTTCTCATTTGTTAACATCAAATAACTTCGGACCGTCAACACCTTTTCTGAATTGAGATCCGCAGCTGGGATGCGATTATATTTTTGAGGAATTCCCCCGCTTTCCCTGCCTCAGCGTTGTATGTCCGGATGTTGTTTCTGAAACCACAAGTGTGGCAAGAAAATCGAAATGGGTGATGGATCCAATGAGCCCCACGAGGGCCCGAGCGGCTCCATGTGAATATGCAGCTATCGTGACCATAATATCGGATAATAATTGGGCAATAATCATGTGAATGAATAGAAGGTTGGAAATTGGAAACCTTAATTGTTGCGCGACAAGGACTCGCCCAACACGAGCAACACTGGAGGGAATCGATCAAAACACCGAGAGAACTGCTTTGACTCACCTGAACTATTTAATGGTCCAGTCTCTACCGATATCGGGGCCAGAGAATTTCAGAGATTCATAAAGTTCACATTTATGT
This sequence comes from Pristis pectinata, assembly GCF_009764475.1. Taxonomy (NCBI): domain Eukaryota; kingdom Metazoa; phylum Chordata; class Chondrichthyes; order Rhinopristiformes; family Pristidae; genus Pristis; species Pristis pectinata. The sequence goes on along the minus strand of NC_067422.1, from coordinate 43,332,525 downwards.
CTATTTCCAAACCTCATCTCTCATTTATTGACAGAGTAAAAGTGGGCGATTTAGAACAAGGATTTTAAATTAGAAAGAGGTGAATGAGGAGGAAATAATGAGGTAATTATGGAGTCTCGGCCATGTGCAACGTGTTCTTTATCGGAGTGTTGGGAACCTGGGCTCTATATCGTTGTCATATCACTGGTGATGTAAATGAGCGAAAGCATGTGGTGCTTCAGACAACCCACAGAGAAGGGAAGATGATGGCTGCCTCAAGTAGTCCGCTTCAATTACATTTAGTTTTTACCCTGAAAGAGCTCACTCCAGGCATCTCACTGAGCCAGCATGACCACATTTTGTCTGTCAGCGGGAAGAGCAGAGACAGGCCACGCGATCCTTCGCACTTCTGAGCCATGATGAAAACTGCGCCGTATGCGAATTCTCGCCGTTCTGTCGCAAATACATCCCAATTGTCGAAACAATAAAAACAGGGCAACTTGCTGTGCTGGAAAAATGCGCCGCATCTTCTTTTCACTTTCTGGCAGGACACCGCACCAGCATCATTCCTGAGGTTTTTCCTCGGGTCCTGAAAAAATAAGGACTGTGAGGGGGAATGGGTAAGGCGTCCGACTTCGGTGTTTCATTTGACTCCATCAGGAGTTTACAGGTTCGATTCCTGCAACGAGCGTTTCACCGATCTCAAGTGTTTGCGTCCATTCTGTCTCTCTTGAAAGTGGCAGCAATAATTTTGGGCAGCTGTTGTAAGCCCTCATGGTAAGGCCGAGTATCACGTGTTTTTCAGAACCTGAAGCACAAAAGAAATCAACAGTGTTTCCGCCCAGGATTGAACTGAGGACCTTTCGCGTGTAAAGCGAACGTGATAACGACTGAACCACAGAAACTACGCGAGGCGTCCAACACTTCATATTCTTTGCCACGCTGCTGAGCACTGACAGGGTCTGATGTATCCTCTTGAATTACAGTCTCTTATGTTCCAAACAACAAGCACAAAGTCTGGCCAATCATTCCCATCCTCTTTCAACCGGGGAATGTGCACGGTTCTGTACCCATAACGCAGGTAAATACAACAACTTTGTCACTCTGGCTTCCATCAGTCTCCTCAAGATGACCCTCCACGCCTCGTGAGTAACTCAGCGGGATTTCTGAGATTTGTCTCCACAGATTAGCGCGTCGCCAGTCTCCGACAATCTCTTCAGTTCTCCCTACCTCAGCAACGAAGGTAATCGAAAGAAGTTACTGAAACATGTGATGGATAAATTTGCAGACTACATGTATAGCAGTAGGAGGGACTACGCCTGAGTTATTGGGGCTTCTTGGTAGTTGTCGATTCAGGTGAACATTCACACTGATCTTTCATTAATCCCATTGTATTTTCCACGTTCCATTCCATTTCCTCCAGACTCAGGTACTCACCTGTAAACCAGAAGCATTATACAGTGGATAATTAAATTACCTGTGGCAAAATGAAAATGTTATTCGTGATGATACATTTAGTAATGTGAGTCAGCTTCCAATCGGGGAACAGAAAACTGTGCATGTGGCACCAGCACGGTATCTGCCAGACCTAAACCACCATTCAATACCCTAGATTCAAAACGAAAACTTGTTGCAAAACTCAGCATGTCAGCAGGATGGACGGAGAGCTCCCCTCTTAAACGGAGACCTCGTGAAGCAAACGATCACATGGGACAGGTGAGAACTGCGTTTTATATCTGTACAGGAACGTAATCTTTCCTACTGCAGGTTTCTGACTTTCAATGTGAAAAATAACAAAAGTGTTACCGACTTGCAGATCGTTCGTCGCTCAGATGATCCACTTCTTCGGTGCGCTGACCTTGTGTTGCATGGGCAGCGGCACTGTCCTGGAGAAGTCGTCGAGTTCAACTCACGTTGACCTCCTGAAATCTGCGTTTACATTTTTCCTCATAGCGTTTGCGGCGCGGCGGCTGCGGAATTCAGCGCACGCTCACCGTTGGTTGGTACATCTCATTTCGCACAGCTTCGTTGGCCAGCTGAAAAATTCGGAACACTTGTTGTTTTTTTCGTAATATCTGAAATGTCACGTTCAGCACAAAAATCCCCAAGGAGCATTGTGATGGAATTCTGACCATGTTGGTTTCACTTTATGTTGACGAGATGAGTGCACTGATTTAGATTTCTTTTCTCATGAAGAAAGTGGAGGAAGGACGCCCACTGGCCCACTGAACATTGGCAGCAATTCACCTTTTCACATTTCCCTTTGAAGTCGGGACATTTGAAGGACGGCACGGCGAAGATGTTTGAGAAAGGAGAAAGTTAAGGAAACATGAAGATATCAAGGGGAGATATAAAGGAGGAAAAGTCTCCGTTCAATACAGAGCTAAATGCAACAAAGTGGGCAAACTTTAATACCATTTCTCTTACATATTTTAAAGAGCGTTGAGTGTTGGTAGGCAGGGAAATTGCCCTCATCTGCCAGTCTCATTAGCTGAGTTTCCAAATGAAACTCATCGATTGTCTTCAAGGAAGCGAGCACCATTCACTGTGTTGGAAATATGGATGATATGCTGTGCCGAGATCAATAGCAAGATAGGAATAATGACGTCTAGCACATTGACGGGGCTCCACTGAGTAAATTACATCCAATTCAGTTGGAAACGTTGTGCTGTTTTGGAAGCAGAACAGGTATATTTAAACGGTCAGAAGGATGGGGTATTTCAATTACAAGGTCCGATTGGAGAAAGTCGCCTGTGACTGTCTGTGCATTGAGCAGCTTCTCAAAAAGCGCAGGTGAAAATTCGATGCTTGGCAGTGGTGGGATTCGAACCCAAGTCCCCTCAGAGACTGCAGCCTAAATCCAGCGCCTTAGACCGCTCGGCCACACTACCACCGATTTGCCTAACATATGATCTCCAATTCGTTGCTTCGAGTCTGCACTTTCCAATTAATACATGGAAGATCAGTTTGAGTTACAAAATGAGTTCTGTGATATAATTTTGAAGAAGGGACAGTGAAAGACAGACACTGATCGTGTGGGAAGAGACAGAGTCAGGAAAAATGACAAAGAAGGGTAACCGCACTCTGAGGCTGTTTGTGTAATTTCGAATTTCAAGACTGGGTTAAGTTTCCCTCTAAATTCCGCTGTTCCTGAAACACATCACTGATGCAAGCGGTCACGATGCTTCACAGTTGTTCTGCCACACAGGAAATAAAGGAGGACATCCATCCATGGAATGAGAATAATGAACAGGGCCGGCGAACCGATGATGAGCTGGAAGTCGGTACGTCAGCTACTTGTGAAGCGAAGTATCAGGGAAAAGAGGACTGACAGCTCAGCGTCTTTGCTAATTTTATTCCAGTGAAGACAGGGACGTAGGAACGAAAAGTGTTGTCTCAATGAGATAAACAAACAATTTTAACAATGCAACGAAACAAATTTTTAAACCAGCGAGAAGTGAGGCCACGCGGGTTGAACATAAGATTAAAACAGGGCTGCGGTGTTGGCAACAAACAAAAAAATCAAACTTAACCAGAAGCAGTTGAATTCCAAGGAAGTGGACAGCCTCCTGGCATTTCAAAGGAGGAGCAGGTAATAGGCGAAAGTACAACTGCCCGAACAATATCAGAAAATATGACATTATCAATTTGGCATATAATCTAAATTAAGGGGTTCTTTATTTTATTCTTGAGCGGTTGCAAAGCTCCCGAATGCTGGTAGAACTTGTATCTTAATGCGTGATTGATTAAAGGGCACCGTGTAGTTTTATAAATATTCAGGGAGGTGATGTAATGTTGCTGTTTCTTGTCGGATGGTTTGAATTACAGTGCAGGGAGATTGTATATCAAAAATGAAGAGAGGCGCTGGCACGGCATCAGCAACATTTTCAATGTTGTTCTCCTTATTTATTTTCGGAGCTGAATGAGTTGGAAATAATTAAGTTAAGCTTACCAGACCGATACCGGGAATGGATGGGAGCTTTGTGAAGGAAGGTTGTCCAGCCAGTCGGGTATCCGCTGCAGTTGAGAAAACCGAGAGAAGTCTTGATTGAAACCTTTGAGTTCATGAGGGGTCCTGACAAGCGGAAATGGGGGACGACGTTTCATCCAATGGCAGATTCGGAAGATTAGAGTTACTGTTTAAAGGTCTGTGCCACGCACTTGTGACAGAGGTGCTTTACCACAGTGGCTTCAGTGTTCCGGCAAGTGGGACCGCCTCAGATTGCAACTTTGTCGGCATTGATGAGTCGGACCGAAGGTCCTGCTTCTGTGCTCGAAAAGTTTCTAATTCAATAGCTTTGATTATCTGGAGGTTTTTTCACTGAATATCGTTCATACACGGCAAAAATCACTGGAGATTTTTGAGTGCGGGGTTTTGGTGAAACAAGGAAGCTGTTACGTGATTTGAGTTCTGTTCAGATATGCAGTCAGTCAGGGCGAGGCAGGACATGTTCAACCGTTGATTTTTCCCCTGCTGACTGACCTGCTGACCACTTCTGTAATTTCTGCTTTTGACACAAAAACCCGGCTTCAGTGTTCCCATCAGCTTCACAGCGTCATACAGCACAGCGATAGGTCCTTCGGCACACCATGTCACTGCCGACCATCAAGTACCTATCTCCAGCAATCCATTTGCTCTCACTTGGTCCAGAGATAGTTTCATCATCCGGATAAATTGGCTGTGAAATGTAAGACCATTGTTATCCTATGCTTTCTTTGCCATCATGTACGTGATTTCTCCTGCCCTCTAGTGAAAGAAAATCTTCCTCAGATCCCCTGCAAAACTCTGACTCCAACTCTGCCATGGGAACGAATACTTAATATTGTCTCTTTCTTTGCCATTTATAATTTTGATCGAGACTTAGGCCGTATAGCACAGAAACAGTCCATTCTCTCAACACCACGGATTCCTTCTGCACAGTTCACCTGACTTCGCGGCTCTTCTTCAAGGTTTCCAAATGCATCGTACAATGTAATGAAAGGGATCTACAGACTGGATTGCTGCAGAATGTTTCACGTAGCTTAGAATGTACAACCACAGGGAAACCGTTAATGATATGAGAGGAAAGTTTATCAATGAGATGAGGGGGAATGCCTTCACGTGTGGCGCGATCAAGCTGCGGAATTCTGAACCACAGAATGCTGCGGAGGTCAAGATGCAGAATGTATTTCGGAAGACAGTCAGCAATTTGTTGGATACAAAAGATGTCAAAGGAATGGGAGAGTGTTGGATTGTAGGGGGAAATCTGGGACTCACTTCGGGGCACACAGAATGGTGGAGCTGTCTTTCATCGCCCCATTCCAGAGAGAGGAGATGCTGCGCTGTTGCTGAGGCAATCCGGCTGGTTCTGCTTCTTGCACTCTGCGGGCCCCGGCCGTGAACGATGTCACCTTATGGGTGATAAATACCCAGACAGACCGTTTATACTCTTGTGCCTGCTGATCTGTCGAGAATATTAAGTTCTAAATGCACCGCCTGGTTCCAGGTACAATGATGCGAGTCGAGATGTGTCCAGAGCAAATCTGGTGGTGATAGAGGAAATTGAATCCCCGGGGAGAAGCAGCGGCCGGTAATTTCAGCAAAAGTAAAGCGTTGAATTTGCAGGAGCTGCTGAATGTCAAAACTATGAACTGCTGCCTGCCGTGACTCGGATTCGAACCGAAGTTGCTGCGGCCAAAACGCAGAGTACTCACCACTGTACGATCACAGCCACACACTTCAGCTGTGCGCTTCCTGCACTGTCAAACCCAATATCCAGGGTGTGTCTCACCTACTGACGCTCCGGTGACCAACAGTGAATCAGCGGCTTGCGCTGCCCAGTTGCACTTCCACAGGGCTCCCACTCCATTTTATTTCCTTTCCTTGTCTGTTTCAACCTCTCACCCCACCCATCCTCCTTCTCCCAAGTCCATCTGTCAGTCTCCCCACCTGTCCACATCTCTCCATTATCGCTCATGCCGACCAATTCTTCCGATCACCTGCCGGCTCCTGCCTCACCACTTCCTTCTTTCATGTGTACTGACTCTCCTCCCTCTGCGCTGTCAGTCCAGATTCAGAATGTTAACCCGAACGGTCGGCCATTCCTTGCCTTATACAGACGCTGCCTGACCCTCTGAGTTCTTCTCACAGTGTGCTTGTTATATGATACAGATTCCATTATCTGCAGTACCTTGAGTCTCCTGCCTTGCACGGTGAGCTGCTTTCAGGTGTTGATCTGTGAACTGTGTGGATGCTTCTGCACTGCACTGCAGTGAAAGCTGATAAGGAAGGCACCGTTCATTTTACTCATGACCGAGCGAGAGATTATACCTTCTTTGAATTCTGACACCTATGCAGTTCTTTCATTTCAAATTTTAACGTTACTAGTACGTCATCAATCTCCCACTTTACTGCCATTTTAGTGCAACTACTAAACAGCGGGCAGAACTTAGGGGGTCGGACAGAATCCTTAGGAGCAAAGGGACACTTGAAGATTCGCGTGGATGCCCTGCGTCAGGACTGAATTTGTAGTGGGGAGAAGTAGCCGGAATAAAATGGTGAGCGGGAGTGATGAGGCAGTAAATGGAAGGAGACAGGTGGAACGAGGTGATAATGCGGATGGTGGGCAGAATGAGCCAAGTAGGGAGAGGGATGAGTGGCGGTAAGAGTCAGAGGCTTGGAGCTGATCACTAAACACAACAAAGGCCTGCAATGAAGGGGTTTTAGAGGATTTGGGTCGATCAGAAGGAGAGAGAGATGGACTCAGGTGGTGAGGGTTACGAAACTGGAGAAGTCGTCGTTCATGACGTTGACCTTAGACCACACAGGAGGAATAAGTTATTGTTCAACATTGAGTTTGGCCGCGCACTGGCAGTGGATAAGGCCGGGATGACGGTGGTCAGGTCAAGTCAGTGTGGTTAGGGAAAGACAGTTGATTTGTCATGCATCCGAAAGCTCAGGATGGCCGTTGAGGACAGAGCGCCGGTGCTCAGCTGAACGGATGTCTAATCTAAGCGTGGTATTGCTGATGAAGGCGAGGTCACTTTGGTAGCAACAAGTACAGTACAGGAGGTTGGAAGGTGTGCATGTGAATCTTCGTCTGACCTGGACTGGTGGTTTCGATCCCTGGTTGTGTGTGAGGGAGGTGATGAAGGGATAAGGCTTGGGCCTCTGACGATACAGGGGAAAGTGCCAGTGCACGGGGGCATCTTGTGGGGAATTACTAAAAGGATAGAAAGATTACTAAAATAGAAAGAATGCAGAGGGACCTAGACAGTTTAGGAGAATGGGCAAGAAAATGGCAGATGAGATTCAATGTTGAGAAATGTGCAGTTGTACACTTTGGAAGTAGAAATAAGCGGGTAGATTATTATCTAGAAGGAGAGAAGATTGATAGTGCGGTAGTACAAAGGGACTTGGGGGTACTTATACAAGATACCTTAAAAGTTAACCACCAGGTTGGATCGGTGGTTAAGAAAGCGAATGCTATGTTGGCATTCATCTCGAGAGGTATAGTGTATAAAAGTAAGGAAGTGTTGATGAGGCTCTACGGGGCGCTAGTGAGGCCTCATTTGGAATACTGTGCGCAGTTTTGGGCCCCGCATCTTAGGAAGGATGTGCTGACGTTGGAGAGGGTTCAGAGGAGATTTACGAGAATGATTCCAGGAATGAAAGGGCTTAAGTACGATGAGCGTTTGTCGGCTCTTGGACTGTACTCGCTGGAGTACAGAAGGATGAGAGGGGACCTCGTAGCGACATTTAAAATGTTGACAGGTAAGGATAGAGTAGATGTGGCTAGGCTGTTTCCCTTGGTGGGCGTGTCCAGGACCAGAGGGCACAATCTTAGAATTAGAGGGTACAGTTTCAAGACAGAGATGAGGAGAAGTTTCTTTACCCAGAGGGTGGTGAAATTGTGGAACTCCTTGCCACGCACAGCAGTGGAGGCCAGATCAGTGGGGGTGTTCAAGGAGGAGATAGACAGATATCTAAATAGTCAGGGTATCAAGGGATATGGGGATAAGGCTGGCAAATGGGATTAGAATAGTTTTTTTTTTCTCTCTCTTTTTTTCCCACCCCATTTCTTTTTCCCTTTTCCTTGGAGCAGACTCGATGGGCCGAATGGCCTGCTTCTGCTCCCTTATCTTGTGATCTTGTGATCTTGTGAAGTCACGGAGAGAATGGCCCCGACGGAAACCAGGAAGGGCTGGGGTGGGGAATATATGAGTGGTGGTGCGATCCCACCGCACCAGGCGGAAATGGCACAGGTCATATGGTGGATGCGGAGGCTGCACGTGTGAAAGGTGAGTAACACGGGAACGGTATTCTTCTTCTGTCTAGTGGGATCCGCGATGGGAGCAGAAGCGCGGGGAATGGTGGAGATATGGGTCAGGACTCTGCAAATCACAAGAGAAGATAACCCACTTGTACAGATAAATCGGAGTTTCAGATGCCGTGAAAAGTAGAAGTCTCATTTCTAGAACAGATGCGGCGGAGACGGAGAGACAGAGATAGATATGGCACCCTTTCAAGAGATAGGGTGTGGGGAGGGGTACTCGAGGTAGCTGTGAGAGTTAGTGAGGTGCAGTAAATATCGGTGGATAGTTGGTCTCCTGAGATGGAGACAGAGAGCCAGAATGGTGGAGTATTGTCAGACATGTCCCAATTGAATGTGAGAGCGCGGTGGAAGTTAGCCGCGAAGTTTACAAAATTGACGAGTTCCGCATGGGTGGATGAGGCGGCACCAATCCCGCCGTGGATGGAGCGGGAAAAGGCTCGTGCACTGGTGCCAGAGTAGGTTTGGAACATGGACTGTGCCACGGAGACGAGTACACAGCAGGCGCAACTCAGGCCCATACAAGTGCCATGGCTAAACCAGCGATTTGTAGAAAGTGAGAGGAATGAAAGGCACGTTGATCAGGGAAAAAACTGTTCTGTCTGGTGGGAGCTGGTTAGGACAGTTAATGGGTGGGAGATGTTTCGATATCGTAATGTTCCTCAGGGATCTGTGATGGGATCTCTGCTTCTGGTCTCACACACAACACACAACACAACACACACAACACACAACACACAACTCACAACACACGAAGATCTAATGGATACAGCGGGATATAGATAAGTTGCAAGCATGGATGGAGTAATGGCAGATGGAGGTTAATCCAGCCAAACGTGAGGTGTTGCACTTTGGTCGATCAGATGTAATAGGACACACACAGTTAACCGCAGAACATTTCACAGTGTTGATGTGCAGAGGGATATTGTTCTCCATAGCTCCCTGAAAGTGGCCGCACAAGCCGTTACGGTGGTAATGAAGGTTTCTGACCGTTTAAGGGGCATTGAAGCGGCTCTGACAAGGTATATGTCGGTGCAGTGCATGGACACATACGGAGTATTAAAGACAGAAGGGATTAGTTGGAGACAACATCCTGGACCGAAGGCCTTGTTCCTGTGTTTTTTTGCTCTATGTTCCATGTTGCATATATGTTGCAGAAAGAAGTGAAGGTCTCCAACTCCTTGTTGATGGTGAATTCAGTTGTAAAGGGATTGCACGTTCATGGTAAAGATGAAGCGATGGGTTCAGGGAATTGGAAGCTGTTAATGTGGTGGAGAACATGTGAGGTAACGCGGATAAAGATTAGATGTGACTGGGCAACTGAGACAAGGGAGACTGGTGGTATGAGTAGTGAAGCTCAACGGGGCATGAATAGGCAGAGAGAATCGGCCGGCAAGGCAGCCTTGTTTGTGGAACTTGGATCTACATGAATGCGCGTCAACGACTTTACATTAGTCGGACGTGAAGGAGGTTCAGTTTATCACCGCACACCCTGACAAACTTCAACAGCCATACAGTTAAACGTGTCCTGACTGCTTGCATCATGGTCTGCCACGGTAGTACGAATGGGCAGGAACGCTGTAAGCTTCAGAGAATTGTGGTCCTAACCCAATACACCACAGACGCATCATTCTCCACCACAGGAATTATCTGGAAGAGGCGTTTCCTCACGAACGCAAATTCCATCATCAAAGATCTCCCACCATCCGGACCATGCCATCTTCTCGCAGCTACCATCGGGCGGTAGGTATAGAAGCCTGAAGTCCCACACTACGAAGTTCAGTAACAGTTGCTTCCTCTTACCCATTCGGTTCTTTAACCAACCAGCACAAACGTAATTACTGCAACACTTTGATCACTTTGCAGTAATATGGACGTCGTGCTTTTTTTGTTATAATTGTTTATTATCCTATTAAAATTGGGTGCATGTTCAGTTTATGTTTTTCATTACACATGTGGGTGCATGAATTTGTGTATATGACAATAACCTCGACTTTGACGTTGAGAGATGATTTTTCTGTCTGCGTTACAATGAAATGTTTTCTTGTTGCAGCTTGAAGGGAAGTTATGAGATGTCCACTTGTTGCCAGGACGCCTACTATCATGGAAATCACTGTTTGTTGAGAGCGTAACTGGATGTAACGAAATATAGGGACCGTGGCGTAGCTGGTGAAGCTGCTGCCTCACAGTGGCCGAGAATTGGGTTCATTCCCGACGGCCGGTGCCGTCTGTGTGGAGCTTCCCCTTTTTCCGGATGAGTTTCTTCCTGGTGCAAACACTTTGCGAACTAATCCGTTGAATTACTTTGGCTTCATGACTCTGAGGTTAACGTTTCAACTGATGGCAATGTCTGCAAATTTCTGTGTTCAAATTTGCTGCTGAAAACCGGCGTACTGAATGAGAGGAGAGCGAAGCGCTTGGGTTGAAATCCTCAGCTGAGGCGACTTGGGGTTATAGGCCTGGTCATTCTGGATTTGCATAATTATCCGCCAACTATATATATGTTGATCCGGAGAATAAAAGCGAGCTTGTCGTATTCAAGCCTGGATAAAATGCATCACATGATTGTGGACAGAATTGACTTCACATCATTCGATGCGATTATGTTCACATACACGTTTGCGCAATGAATGAATGCAAACTATGTAGTCACATGTGACCTGCTGACACTGAATCATATTTTGATCAACATGCGCTTCAAAGAAATCCGTACTCGTTGATCCGTGGCTTATGGTAAAAACCCTGTAATTACGCAGGGATTCCCGTACCTGCATGAAAAGGGAAAAGGGCGGTGAAATTTTGGTCTCCAGCCCCTGGAGAGTGGGTGATGTAGGACGGGACAGGGATGTTAATGATTCATTTGCAGCTTCTGTGAGCAGAAAATTTTCCAACGTGCTCAACGTTCTGTAGCAGTTGAGCAAGACCTCTGTTCCCCGTGACACTCCTGCACACTTTGCAAGTGTAATTACTCTGGAGCACAAATAGACGACTCTGTGCTCTAAGAACTCTAAACGAACCGAAAGACACAAACTACACCATTGCGGGGTATGTTTCAAAGTACAGTACATTGTAATTAGAGACAGCCTAACTGCGCTGTCTCAATGTCTCTATTTCGATGGAAATTGAAGAGATGGGAATGTGTAGTAAAGATTAAATCTGGGAAATGTTAACTTTTCAACGGAATTTGAGTAATTTTGCACAAACAGTAAATGGATATGTCACTACGATCCTCAGCTGCTCCCTGAACTTCGTCTGTGTCACTGCATAAATGCAGATGTTCCTGCAGCAAACCAGAATCGAGAGCATGAAGTCCATTTCTGTTACATAACCGGGGAAATAAACTGAATTATAAACTAAAATTCCAAAGTCGGCTGCACACAGAATACACCGAAATGACTGACCATAACAGAATGCAGTCCATCAGCATCCGGCTGAGCACCCCCACGGCCCCCTGGTCAATACCTACCCGCTGAGCGGTGCCACACTCGGTGAGCGCGACCTGGAAGAGCACAGTGTCTGCAGAGACGGCGGTGGGACGGCACTCCGCCCTGGACACATCCTTTACATTCACTGTGCTCAGGTTTACAGGAGGCAGCGTTAGAAACCGGCACATAGCGACGAGGACCAGCCCGTCCTTGGTGCACACTGCGGCAAGGCAACAGACGGCGGTGAGTTGCTGAACAGGGAAATGTGGAGTCCGGTTGGAAGGAACTCAAAGCTCGCCTCTGTGAATGTTTCCAGCCCCTGGCTCAGGGAGACTCATTGCCTAAATCCCTCTCCCTGCACCAGTTCCGGCAAAGACACTCCAATTCCATGAATTAGGAGTCCACAGAGCCGAAGAAGGCAACAACGGCCGGATACTGCGCCCCAATCCGCCGACTTCCAACCGTCCACACCCAGAGGACGCAATCTAAACGGCAGGAAAGCCGTGGCACAGAACTAGACAAGCCCTAAAATCTGAACGATAAGGGAGGAAGCGGTTACCAAGGTCACCGTCTACAGAACGGGGTGTCTGCAAGACCATTAGTATCCCTTAAGGAGGGAGTTAAAAACACCAACAGGAAGTGAGCGAATACTGCCCCTGGAATCATCAAGTGCGGCAGGACTGCAGGGAGCCGGCAAACCCCGGACCACAGGCCGGGGGGAGTATTCCAACTGGACAGATTGTTAAGTGAATAGAAACAAGGCGGTGCATATGCACTGCCCTCGTCAAAGCAGAACCCTTGCGGCATACACTCGCTTCCGGATTTTCCCCGGAAAACCGCAGGCTTTGCGGAACTGGGGAGACAGCCAGCATTTGTCGGCGGGGAGAAGAAGAGAGGGCGGCTGTGCCGAACAGATCGCAGCAAAGACCAAACCCAGAGCCCGCAGCCCGTCCATCAGAACAATCCAAACCTCCCGAGTGAGTGCGATTGTGGAGCCAACTCGCCCTTTTTCTGCCAGCGCTGGTTAACCCGCACTGAGTGAGTGTCCCAATCAGCCGAAGGCTCAGGGTCTGCCTCCCACGGCCTCGTGCATTCCCGCAGGTAAGCGCCTGTTTTCAATCAAACAGTTAAAGTTGCTCTGGATCCAGTGAGCGCTCCTGAAATACCACTATTAAAGGTAAGGCCCATAGGTTATTCAACTCATGATTTGAGGGGTAATTCTCGTCAGACACCAATATCCTCCACTGTAGCTGTAACATTATATTCAGCATTACCTAATTTTCCCTTCTGTACCACCTCAATGTCCGTATATTTTGAAATTATCTGTGCGGCCGGCTGCAAAATGAAGTTTTTTCTCTGTATTTCGGAACATGTGACAATAATAAACCCATTCCAATCGCTTGTCGTTCAATAATCCCAAAATCCCCATCTGTCGCTGGTTTGTCCTATCAAAGTGCCTCATCAAATTATCACAGTATTTGCTGTGTCCGCCTCACAAGCAAACTGATCACATCGTTTTTTTTTCCTGACGAATTTGACATCGTAGCCGGGGGGTGGAGGTGTTGAGGAAGGGAGAATGACCGGTGTGCTGGAGTTCTTGTTTATGTGTCCACTTCCCAGAGGCAGTGGGAAGTGTAGACGGAGTCAGTGGAGGGGAGACTGGGATCTTTTCACATCGCTCTGACAGTAATAAATCACCCATAGGTCCAAATATAAGTTAGCTCGTTTTCATAACCATATATATCCTATATGTGATAGATGTAAATCGAATGTGGCTTCTTTGACACATGTTTTGGTCCTGTCCTCTTTTGGAAAAATATTGGAAAGACATTTTTAACATTATTTCAAACGCATTGAAGATTGACTTACAATCTCACCCTATCACTGCAATGTTTGGATTACAAAGGATAGAGTCTGGCCACTTATCTGCTTCCGCTAACCGTAAGATTGCTTTCGTTACATTAATGGCCAAACGACCCATTTTGCTTAAGTGGAAGGATCCAATACCCCCTATTACTTTTCAATGGTTTTCTCAAACTATATCATGTTTAAACTTGGAAAAAATTAGGAGTGGTACTGTCGATCCTTCGTTTAAATTTGAAGATATTTGGAGTCCATTTATTCAATATTTTCACATGACGTAGATACCCTTTCAATAACATTCCAAATTAGAGGAACGGAGTTGACGGCATAATATTGCTTTGTTTCTGCTGAGAAATTTTAGCCCAGTTTTTTTTTTGTTGTTGTTGTTTGTTTTTTTTTTGTTTTTTTCTTTGGTTTAGTTTATAATGTTTACAATTTTTCTTACTGATTTGGTATTTTTTAAATTTATATAATAAATATTTTTCTTTCCTTTCTTTTATATTATATTCAACTACAAAGAGAACGTTGGATCTACAGATTATTTTATATTTTATTATTCTTTATAATTATCTATGCTATGATTGTTATCCTGATCTCTCTGTATTACATGTATAAACATTGATGTTATATATCAATCTGTATTAATTTGAAAACTAATAAAAATATTGAAAAAGAAAAGACAGGAATAAATCAACACCAATAATGGGAATCAATGTTTGGGCCTGAAACCTTTACACTGCACAGAACTGAACTGGATCAATGTGCTGACAGTGAGATTAAGAAATATGCTGACGTACACAGGTGGGTAATCTGTGAATGTGATCAGGACGTCAGAAAATTATATAAATAGTTGGAGTGGAAACCGGTATAGAAAATGGAGGATAATCACGGAAAACGTGAAGTTGTCCATTTTGGCGGGAGAACAAGAGGCGTGTTATCGAAATGGTGAGAGGCTGAAAGCTCTGACAGGCAGAGGGATCTGGGTATCCTGATGCCTGATTCACAGAAGACCACATCTGGAGTACAATTTGCAGCCAGCATCTGGCCACTTAAACAGAGATAAGATGGAATTTCTTCCCGCAAAGAACAGAATGTATATGGAACTGTCATCCTCAAAACTTGGTGAAAACAGAGGTACAGAATCACAGAGCGACTGAGATATACAGAACAGGAACTGGCCCTGCAGTCCACCGCAACCATCTCAAACTCGTTTGTTCTTCTATACTGATCCCATTTTCCTGCATTAGGAATGTATCCTTCCACACGTTGCTATTGAAGCAGAAGTCTAAATGCCTCTTAAATGTTGTGCTTGTGTCTTTCGAATTTCCCCATGTCAGGACTGTTATTTCTGCACCCCGGCAAACTTAAGCTGCCATTCATTCCCTTAACCCGATCCTGTTTCCGTTTCTGTGATGCAATCATATCGGAAATCCTTGAAAACGCTCATCTGACGTCCATGAGTTACGTTGAACTACAACAAATGTAGTTGGGCCCACCAGGCCTCTTGCAAATGCTCCCTACCCTGCCTCCAATTCCATCCATACAGCATCCCCATGACAACATCTTGGAACGCTGGAAGGCTTCTGTTTCTTTCCCGGGCCAATGTTCTCCTCCAGTTCATGGTCGGAGAGAGAAAACCAAACTTCAGAAATTCATTCCTTTCTAATTTCCAGATGTTTCAGTGTGGAAAGAAAGTTTAGATGGACTGCTCCTATTGTGTGGGAACGGTGTCCGAGCAGGGTTTCCATCCACGAGGTGTTGCTGACAATGATTTAGCCTGTTACTGTGCAAAAGATCAGCAGAATTGTCGTTCAAGAGCAGGATGCTTTGTTTATCTGGTGATGGTTTCAGCCAACTCCAAGCACCCTGTGTGTGTGTGTGTGTGTGTGCGCGCGCGTGTGTGTGTGTGTGTGTGTGTGTCTTTGTATGTCTTTGTGTATCTGTGTGTGCATGTGTGTGAGTGTGCGTGTGTGTCTATGCATGTGTCTGTGTGTTTGTTTCTGTGTGTGTGTGTGGCTGAGTGTGTCTGTCGGTGTGTGTGTGTGAGAGAGAGAAAGATAGAAAGAAAGAGACACAGATACACTGTACAGTATATTCTGAACAGAGATTGAGAAAATCCAGGCATTCGGTGAGTGAAGGGTACGGAGATAGTTCTGGTAACTTTGACACCTGTTATATATCTGAATAGCCTGAGTGAAAATGTCGGTGGTCCATTTACTTAACTTACAGAAGGTATGAAAATAAGTGGAGTAGCAGATTCTGCGAAGAAATTACTCGGATGATGAAGGGCGTCATATCTTGTTTGAAAAGTTGGGTGGAGAGGTGGCAACTGGAATTTAATCCAGACGAGTGTGAAGAAATACACCTTGGGAAGTCACATCATGGATGGGCGTAAGCATTAAATGGCAAGGATGTGCGGAGCGTTGATGATAGAGGGACAGTCGTGGCATCTCCATCGCAGCCTGAAGGTGGAGACACCGATATATGGGGTAGTGAAGTGGACTTTTGTTATGCTTGCTCTCATTGTGCGTTACAGATCCCAATCACCCACAGACTGAAAATATTCTTTTTTCCGAACAGCTGGAAAATTGTTACTTCTCACGTTGAACCGCGGCCTTAGACATATATTCCATTAGTTAGTTCCTTACTCTCTATCCCACATATGCCTCTAATAATTTGTGGCCTCAGTAACGTTGTATAAATGTGTTGCAAGGCGTCTCCAGACTTCTCTTTTGTTACCCACAGGTAGAAATCAAGCATTTTACCTGTCTTTTTCACCATACCATCTCTCAGGACTGTACTTTCAGGGATCATTGTCCCAAATTAACTCGACAGCTGCCGTGTTCATCCTTCCTGAATACAGATAAATGTATCAATTGAAGATCTTGCCACGTCCTCTGGCTCCACGTTTGCGCCTTTGGTTCCACCTGGACCCCACAGTTTTCCTGGCGACTCTCCTCCTCTGAATATTCCTGTAATTACCATGGCATTTTCCAGAATTTATCTGCCAGTGATACTTCGTGGTCGCTCTTTGTCCCTCCAGTTTCTCATTTGAACAATCACTACAGCCCTTTCACCCTTTATTTCCCGATGTATCCGTGACTTTTTTCAGTGATCTGGACAGACACCTGGTTCATTTTGAACAATGCACTCGCGATATCCCTTGAGATGCTGGGTCCCCTGTGTTCGGCACTCAGTGATTATCGAATTATGTGAACATAGCAGAAATTAATCCAAAGGATAACCAGTGTTCACTTCTTAATGTAAATTGTAATCATAATCAGCTTGAAGTTGGAAGGAATGCGTTGTGAACAGTTCTGTCGACGTAGCAACTACAGCTATCCACCTGCAGGGCGCCAGCTGCTCAGGAGATATGGTTTGCAATGTGACACGACCATGAGTCGTTCTCGACTGCATCAGCGACACCTAATACAATGGGGGTATGTTAATTGGCCAAAATCAAACCAGGCAACAATGGCTGAGTTGTTTTGCAGCACAGCGACCGAGTTCAAGGAAGGTTCCAGCATCCAATTAGATCTTCAGATACGTCCGATCCATTCTGACACTTGTCGGGACATTCAGTCCGCAGGTTTCCGAGCCATTTCTTCATTTGCTTTGTGACCCTGTCGCAATCAACGGATCCATTTGTTCCCAGTTTTCCATCAGTTTCTGAAACCTTCGGAAGATTAATAATTTTTATGACTTTGTATGTAAATGTGGGGTGGGGGGGGGCGATTGGAAAGTTTGCAGCGAACACACGAATTCCGGAGTTAATTCTGCCAGTTAATTAATGTTTCATTTGCTTGTATGTTTATTGCGATGCGTTCCCGCTGTACTCTTGATCTGCAGCAGATTCACATCAAGGTGATATACAGCTAACCTCGATGCCCAGGTCAACATGTGTTCTGTATATTGAAATACTCAGCGACCAGAACTGGATGCAACATTCCACATGGGGCCTAAACAAAGTTCGATACCAGTGAAACATAACTTGCAACATTTACACTTCGTACCTCGACGGCTAAAGCACCGGATCTACTTGTTTTGCTGCTCAGGAGGGAGCTATGTACTGGAACACCCATACCCCACGCATTGAACCGTGCATAACATCGGGAATCAGTTCTTGTCCATCTAAATCCTGGCAGACCGGTCTCTCAAAATCCCATACAGTAACTTTCCCACCACAGATGTCAGGCTCACCGACCTGTGCAAAATTCGCGTCTGTTTGTTCCCCTTCATAAATAACGTTGTAACAAATTTGGTTAACGGCGAAATTGGAAAACGTGAACGAAGCATGTGATAACATGGGTGGACCGGTCGGAGTGGCTAAAGAGCACAGGGCGTATTAGTTCCCGGAAATTGGAAATATCAACTGTCATATGATGGGATTGCGGGCTGTTGAAATACAATGTGAGGTCCTTTTTTCGACCTTGAGTTTGGATTTACCGCAGTAGTGCAGACGGTGTGTATGGGATAGGGGAATAGGGTTCAAATGACGTGTCACAGGATACTCAAGGCGGCCATTGCGCACTGGACGCAGCTGCTCTGCAAACCGGTCGTCTGTACTCCGCTTGGACACTCTGATGTTCTGGAAGCCACGTTGCCAACAAGAAGTGCAATTTTCGAGGTTGAAGCAGGTGCACGTCAACTTCTGCCTGACCAGGAGAGACGATTGAGGTCCCTGTATGAGTGTGGTGTTGTAGGCGCAAGGGCGGGGTACGGACGGTGTGGGGGTGGGGGAAGATAAGCGGACAACAGGATCACGGAGGAAATGGTTCCTGCGGAATACAGGAGGGTGCATAGGGATAGGTTCATATTTATGTTGTTCCGTTATTCAAGTAGGGAAATAGGGATAATCCTGGAAACTATAGACGGGCGAATTCACGCAATGGCAGGGAAGTTATAAGAGCGATCATCTGAGATAACATGTACCAGCACTTGCGCAACCACAGCCTCATCAGGAACAGTCAGCATGACGTTGTGCGGGGCAAGTCGTGTCTTAACAACTTAGTTGCGTTTGTCGAGAAGGTGATGAAGGTGATTGATGAAGGCAGAGTTGTGCATGTTGTCTGCATGGATTTTATTCAGGCGTTTGAGAAGGTCCCTCATGGAGTCTCATCCAGAAGATTATGATGCATGGGACCCACGGTGAATTGGCTGTTTGGAAACAGAATTACCTTGCGCGTGGAGACAGCGGGGATTGGTCGATGTGATTTATTCTGGATGGAGGTCTGCGACCAGTGGTGATCTACAGTGATCGGTACTGAGACCTCATTCTTTGTGATATCTATAAATCACATGGATGAAAACGTGGAAGGGTGGGTAAGTAAGTTTACCGACGATAAAAAGACTGCTGGTTTTGTTGATAGCGTAGTAGATTGCCAAAGAAAGCAAACAGATTTCAATCAGTTGCTGATATGGACGGAGAAATGGCAGATGAAGTTTTGTCCGGAAAAATTGTGAGGTGTTGCTCGTTTAGAGGTGAAATTTAAAGGGACAATAAGCATTTAACCTGAAACATGACCTCAACAGTGTTCATGTGCCGAGAGATCTTGGGGTCCATGTCCACAGCTCACAGAAAGAGGCTGCACAGGTTGATATGGTGATAAAGAAGGTATATGGCATTGTTGCCTTTGTTAATGGAGGAATTGAGTGCAAGGGTCTAAAAGTCATGTTGCAGGTTGATAATGTTTTATGAGGTTTATAATAAAAGGTTACAATTAATGTTTACAATCATAGGTTTTTCATCAAAGACCTCACCCACCTGTGTCATTCTCTCTTCTTTCTTCTCTCAGCAGGCAGAAGATACACGAGCCTGAGGGCACATACCACCAGGCTCAAGAAAAGCTTCTATCCCACTCTGATGAGACTATCCAACGGTTGAGATGGACTCTTGACCTCACAATCTACCTTTTTGACCTTTCACCTTATTGTCTACCTGCAATGCACTTCACCGCAGCTATGACACTGTACTCTCAATTCTGTTGTTTCTTGTACCCTGTACTACCCCAATGGACTGCGTAATGAATTGATCTGTACGAACGATATTAAAGAGCAGTTTTCACTGTACCTCGGTACTACTGACAGAAATAAACCAATGCCAATACCAAAATTCAAAGATGTGAAGCATTTGGAGAGGGCGCGGAAGAGGTTTATTCGAATGCTACCTAGATTACAGGACATGTGCCAGAAGGAGAGGTTGAAAAAACTTGGTTGTTTTCTCTGGATCGACGGGGGCTGATGGGAGATGTGATGGAGGAATATAACAGGCTGAGACAGAGTAGAAAGCTGGTGTCTTTATCCCAGGGCTGAAATATTCTATTACCAGAGGATATGCATTTCAGGTCAGAGGGCCTACGTTCAAATGAGATGTGAGGGGTAATATTTTTACACAGAAGTGGTGGGTGTCTGGAATGCGCTGCCAGGAGAAGATGCGGAGGCACATACGATAGATACATTCAAGAGGATCTTTAACATGCACATAACTGTACAGGAAAAGGAGGTACATCGGCATTGTGCAGGCGGAAGTGATTAGTTGAGTTGGGCATTTGTTGACGAACTTAATCAGCAGGGTACAATATCGTTGGCCGTAAAACCTGTTCCTGCGTTATACAGTTACATGTTCTATGTTCTCTATGACTGGTGATGAGTTCCCATTGAATCTAACAGGTCAGATATACTTTTTATTGGAGTAAAATACTCAGTGAATGAATTGTGACTCGATACCTTGGAACCCTGTCCGAGTTATTTCCTTGCACATGCTCGAATAAAGTTGTGAACAACTTGATTTTAGACTGATTATTTCACGGTGCGGATTCTGACAGTAGGAGAACCACATCATGGTGAACAGGTGAATCGTTTGCCATTTTGCGTGCAAATGTTTGCACGAAAATCTTTTCTTTTTGCCATATTAAATGGGATTGACGAAATGACTTCCTGTTGTCAGGGCAACTGGATATAATGATATCTCAGCACAGCTGGTAAAGCAGCTGACTCACAGATCCAGGATCCCCTGTTCAGTCTGCACCTCCAGCGCTCTAGGCAGTGCGTGGAGTTTGAACATTCTCCCTGTGACCACGTGGACTTCTTCCGAGTTCTCCAGTTTTCTCCCACATTCCAAAGTCTTGCGGGTTGGTAGATTACCAGGAGCCTGTAAATTGCCTCCAATGTGAAAGTGAGTGAGAGCATCTGACGGAACTTGAATAAGTGGGTGTATAAGATCCATGCAAATGGGCGGCTGATGGACAGCACGGACACGCTGGACCGAATGGAATTTTCTCCGCGCTGAATCTCTCCCTGACTCCATGAATTTTCTACCTGATGGGATAAATAACCATTTATTTACTTTTGTAGTTTAACCAAGAAGTTACTTGTTGCAGGCTCATTGGATATCGTGCCCTCTGAGGTCTGGGCTGGTAAAGCGGATGGCAGCAATGACCATCAACAGGCAGAGATTTCATCATATCTGCTTGAAATATTTTGGTTCTACGGTCCCCGACAACAGTGAGAGGTACTTAATGAAGAACTGGAAAGATAAGTTACTGCTCTGTTTCAGGGAGCACGTTTCCCGCATATTCAACTTTCGGCAAGATTCACAAGACGGCCATTAACCGGTGGCACTGCACAATGCACGAAGAATTTAATGATTTCGGAGCCCGAACAACTATCCCTGTTGGCCAATAGAACTTTCAGAACTTCCCAAAGTATCGTGTATATTGTATTGAAAGATAATGCACGTTATGCTTGGAAAGTTACAGAGAACAACAGATCGAGAATAGATTCGATCAAATTATCTTGTCTTCTTATCATAGATTCCCGGGAGAGAGGAGCGGAGAGCACATGAAAAGAAAAGTTGGTCCTGGAAGTGGTTAGCTTCTGGACGTTGATCCGGAATGGAGGCCGGTGACGAGTGCTGTGGTTCAGGGGTCCGTGTTGGGACCCTTGCTAGTCTTTAGTTATATACATGATTCGGACCCCAATGAACAACAGTTCATCAGTAGGTTTGCGGATGACACGAAATTAGGAGGTGTTGTTGATTGTGCAGGTTGTCGCAGGTGACAGGGGGATCTTGATTAGTTCAGGAATAGGTCGAGGACTGACAAATTGATTTCAATGCTTAAGTGCAAGTTGAGACGTTTTGAAAAGTCAAACCAGCGTACGACGTATACAATGATTGGTAGGACACCAGCTAGTGTAATGGAGCAGAGGGACTTGGGAGTAAAAGTGCACAGTTATTTGAAAGCGGCGTCACATGTAGACAGCGTGGCGAAAAAACCGTTTAGCACGCTGGCTTTCATCAGTCAGGGCATTGAACATGGAGATGAGGACATTATGTTCCCGTCATACAAGTTGTCGGTGAGGCCGCGCCTGGAGCACTGTGCTCAGTTTTAGGCACCCTGTTATAGAAACGACGTCATTAAACTGGAAAGCTTACAGAGAATATTCACGAGGGTGTTTTCTGTGCCTGAATTATAGGGAGAGGGTAGCCAGACTAGGTCTTTATTCCTGGAACGAAAGAGAACGAGGAGCGGTCTTGTAGAAATGTACAAAATTATAAGAGTCAGAGATAAAGTGGATGACAAGAATCTTTACCTCTTGGTAGCGGAGTCTCATATTTTGCGGCATATGATAAGGGTGAGAGGGGAAATATTTAAAAGGGACCCGAGGAACAACGTGTTCACGCAGACGGTGGTGAGTACATGAAACGATCTGCTGGAAGAAGTGGTTGAGGCATTTGGAATAAAATCTTTGAAGAAGCACTTCTACAGGTACATGGAGGCGTGAAGCGTGGAGGGATATGGGCCAAACGCAGGAAATTGGGATGTGCTGAGTGGGCACCATGGTCAGCATGGACTGGTTGGGCCGTTAGGTCTGTGTCCTTGTCGGATTGCTCTATGAACAGCTTTTAATTAGACTTGTAGTTAGACTGCACGGATATATCACCATAGTCCTCAGCTGCTCCCTGAACTAAGTCTTGTCATGGCATAAATGTGTTTGCGCAGCAACTCGGAAGCAGAAGCATGAAACCTATTTCGGTTACAAAACTGGGGAAATAAACGAAATTGTATCCCGAACTCCGCAACCGATTCCATATGGAATAAACTGTAAATACTGACCACAGCAGGATGAAGTTTCCCGAGATGACGAACAAAAATATTATGGATTTCCTTCAACTCTACATCTCTCGGTCTCTGGGAGTTTCTCGCCATTCTGACACCGGATTCTCCTGCGGGCTCCGCTGGCCAGTAAAATGTGTCTGACTGTTAAAGTATTGGAGAGCAGAATAAAAATAAACGGCACACACGTGGTGAGAAGGTAATGAAGAAACTCAACAATTGTCCTGGTCATTGATGTTAGAACACGGACATCCGAGTAACAAAACCAAGGTGAATTTGACATCCTGGACCAAAGTCTATTCATAAAATACCAGAATGCGTTCCTTCTACTGCTCAGGCCAGTCACTGTTTCCAGAACTGTAGCCGCCGTTTTCTCGGTGGAATACCGAGATTTCAACATTTGGCAACAAATGGCTACACATCTGTCAAACGTGAACGTGACGTTGAACCAGACAGATCAGTCCATGACGGCGTGAAGCAGCACGGCGTGGATATTACACACGTGGATAACGCTAAAGAATGCATGTCATAAGCAATCGGAATCTTCCTCAGTATCAGATCAAAAATAACAATCAGTAGATCGGCCGCTGCCATTACTCCCAGGAGCGGGTGAGACATCTGGAGAGAGCGCACTTTCTCCGAGACAGGACCACAGCCGTCACCAGGTTAACCGTGTAGGAAAACTAACAGGACAAATTAACAGGACAGAATGAGAAGTGTGTCAACACTTCTGTCTTGTCCAGGAATAAATATCTTGAAGAAACAGAGTTCCCGATGATAACATTAAATGACAGTGCTGACATTTCGATCCTGCTCCACGAATCAGCAACATCGTGAGGAGGATGTCAGGTTCGTCGATGTCCAACAGCAGATTATGTTGTCAAAATTCAATGTGAATGCAAAAAAGTAATCGTTTATCAGTCCCTGGCTTTGCAAATGTAGGTTCTGCTCTGGAGGTACAAAAGCTTGAACTTGATATCGGAATTAGATTTGGGGGACATTTTGAGTTAACCACGCCGCTAAAATGACTCCAAACACTACAATCCTTTCGTGCGATTTGATTTGCTATCAATATCCAGACAGATCGACTCATACAGGCAGTCAGGTGAGTAGTGATAAAAAGATGTTCTCAGCCCGTTGGCTGCAGGCAAAGGATGCAACGACTGTTTGGGGTTTTATTATGTTATTTTACCTGCAGGCAGATCATGCATGCCTTGAATGATGAAACCCTTCAGTATGCCAGACACAATTCACCTTAACATGGAGGACGATAGATGTTGAAACTAGATTAGACATTCATCAGATGAAAATGTTCGTATCAATGAAGTGATCCAAGATTCAATGTATTCCAGTAACAACGAAGAAGACCAATGCACGACGATGGAGCAGGAGGTGGAATAACGCCAGCTGCAGTCTCTCCATGAAGTGTCTCCCAGTTGTGCCGAGTCGGCGTAGTAGCCTGTTCTCTTTAAAAATACAACTGGAAAACAATCCAAAAAAAGAAAGGGAAAGGCAAAGAAATAAATATAGAATGAAAACAGCAATCCTGTGTTAACTGTACAGGACGTCAGCTGATGCAGAGCAGGAATTTCCCGGGTCCGCTTGTACATCGTGTGACTAGCACTGGATCAGTGTGATCATGTCATTCATCCACTTTCCTCCTGAACTGGACAACGCAGTCCACGTTCCTGTTCCTGACCACGTTCTATGATCCAGTTCACACAAAAGCACACATGTCAGGTGATATACAAGAGTTCTGCGTGAACATTCAATGCAACTCAGCAATGGATTATGTCCATCAAATCATATTACACTGATTGATTGATTAAAGTGTTTTTTTCTTCTGTTAATTTCCACACAGACAATGGGCGGGTGGAAAAAAACGTTCATAAAAAGGAGAGACGGCGCGTTGACAGGCCCATATCGAGAGCAGGTGCTGGATGAATCGAATCTCCGTGGTTTCAGACTTCAGTTGCAGAGAACTTAAGTACAACAAAACGATTTTCCAGCATCAAGAATAGCCAGGACAGGATAGTATATCTTCTCGATATCATAAAATATTTCATTTATCTTGAAATTAAAGTCCATCGTCTTGCAGTCGTGGATATAATTCCCATCAATGTCGGGGCAATTCTGTCTCTGGCTCTGAAGCGGCACATGGAAATTATTCCCATATTAATGGAGCAGGAAACTTCTCCTGTGGGATATTTGGAACTCATTGGCCCGATGTTGTACACGGTCACTGAACAAACAAGTTTCACTTGGGTCCTTTGAGCCTGGGATATTTATTACACAATCTAAATTGACATCAGTGAAACGCGCACCGCGTTCAGTAACATTGAGGTCACTGCATGGTCGATCAACAATGTTCACCCAAATGTCTGCCTTCACTGTCCGTCATCCAGATTACATCAAACTACCCAACTCATCTGGCCACTCGGTTAGAATCTCGCTCTGAAATCCACCTTGTGTGATTCCGGATGTGAGCTGTGAGGGGACATCGGTGAGAAATATGCACTACCCATGGTTAACAAGAGAGGTGAAGGAGAATGTTCGATCAAACACCAGAGCAGACAAAGTGGTAAAAGCTGGTGAGACATCTGAACATTGCAATTTTATTTTAATGAAACAGCAACAAATTACGATAAAGCTGATCAGGAGAGAGAATTGACAACGAGGGATAACTGACACAGATATGCAAATAAAGATCCCGAGCTTCTATGGAGACAGGAGAATGAGGGGATGGGGGAATTGAGCTGATGTGTGACTCTTGGTCAGTGAGACTCAGAAATTAATAACTGAAACTAAAACATTCCTTGCTCCACAATAGTTACCTTCCAATACTGTTGTCTTGGACGAGGGAAATGCTCGCACGGACTGCAGGTTTAATAATAACATGAATGTAATTGGGTGAGGTGTTGCAATTAGGATATTTAGACGGCAAATGGATGGTTCAGTCAGTGTCGAAAACTGGACAAAATTTGTTCTTCCGTGAGGTTAGCTATAATCTAGACAAGATCGGTCAAATATGTGGAGCAGAGAGAGACCGAGGTTCGGTTCTGCATGAAACCACAGAAGATTAGCAGGCAGGTGGATCAAGTATTCAGGAAACCATCTGACAGATTGCCGTTTATTGCATGAGGATTGGAGATCAGAAACAGAAACGTTCATTTATTACAATTGCATAGGTTTGTGAGGCCGCCCCTGGAGTAATGTGCACAGTTTTCCTCCGTTGAATCGGTGACGGATATGGTAGCATTGGTGGCGGCTGGGAAAGCATGGACTAACCTAACTCCCGGGATGAAAGTACCTGCTGAAAACAACAGGTGATGAAGTTAAAACTGGACTGTTTAGTATATATCATGAGGGGTGGCCATTCTGTACCGTGTGAGGTTCCATGGACAGTGACTGAGGAGATGTTGAGATGCGTCCATTTGTCGGAGAGGAACTGTTGAGGAAAACTAATTGCAAGGTTGATGCTTTAAAACTGAGGATAGTTTGAAGATCTTGACGCACCATCGTCGCTCTCTGAAATTCTCCACGACGCAGAGTTGTGGACGTTGTCACTGGACTATTTGTAGAGTTTATGGATATGTATTTCTGAACGATCATGAAATCGAGGCTCTGTGGAACTGGCAAAGAGCAGAGTTTGGGGACTCGGGAATAGCAGCCAGGATCATATTGAGTGGCCGAGCTATTGGCACCTCCCTCTGACGTGTCTACCGCAAGGTGCGTCTCTGAATTCTCTAATCCAGCAAGTCGTTAAACCCTCGGTACCGAGATCCCCTGCTAATGTTTCATTTAGAACGTGACTTAAACTGTCGTGAAATCTCTGTTCCCGCACGTCATTTAAACAAGAATGTAAACAAATCTGTCACTGACAACCTGTGCAAATGGCATCAACGTCACTCTGTCCAACCAATTACCAGTGGTTAGAAAATGTCACGGACTCTCCGCTCCAAAGTCCCTTCACTTATCAACGCCAGCACTCTGAATCCGCTGCATAGCGATCTGCTGAGAGAAAACCACGGTGTGTTTTGTACACTTTTTTATCCACTCAAACAGCTCCGGTCCTATTAACTGGCATAAATTGACGTCGACTGAAAAAGTAAAAAATACAAATGTAAAAATCAGCATATGTCAGGAGTGGGATTCAAACCCGCGCCCCCAGCTGGAGACCACAACACCCCCGTTTCAACGGAAGGACTTTCATTCCTTGAGTCTGGCGCCTTAGACCACTCGGCCACCCTGACAGTCCTGAATAACCCTCTTCAAATCCGACACAAACGGTTTAGTTTGAGAAAAGACCAAAAGAATGTGTTGATAAAAGGTTAGGCAGGATAGTTTGAAACTGCAACCTGTCCTGCCTAACTTTTATGCGTTGATATTTTATATTCAGCCATCAACTCACCGAAGCATTTCACGTCAGATACCATGAGAATGGGAGATATGAAATCATTACCAGGTCGGGCCATGTTTGGAACGTTATTCAGTGGTCAGCAGTGACCGGCAGGACCAGATTGCTCATTATATGGTGTCTGGTGGAGGAATGAGATCCACTGTCACGTCACAATCTGGGCAGTGAGACGTTTTTCGCCCTCGATCCCTCGGCGATATCCCGCTCGCTTCTGCCACCTGCTGCCAGTGATCTGCAACAACTCCGGCTGCAGAACCAGACCAGAAAGTGTCTTGAGGGGAAGGACCGGCTCTCAACGTCCAAAGCCGAGGGAGCATGATCAGAGGGCAGCTCATGTTCTGGGATGGACTCGGTCAGAACTGTAGGCAAGCATGACTGGATCCAGTACAGGTACAGGTGAAGCATCATAAATAATCGCCACATGCACAGCAGAGGCAAAGTCATGGTCAAAGTCATGGTCACACCTCAGATGGCGAAGTGTCCAGTGTGTATTTCACCATTTCAGTTCCTTCAGTTTGGCAATGAATAAGACGGTTGACCTGAAAATCTTGATGAAGTTCGAAAAATAATGAAGTCGAACCGGCAAAAAGAGATGACTTGTTTTGTCGGAATATAAATTGTGCATCTCCCCTCTTTAAAGGAAACCGCAGTCGTATGATGGGCCAACCTCCCCTCGCGTATCTGATCACCTTCAATCAATATATGGTTCTATCAATATATCAAGCCAACAGGTGGACCTATTTCTTGGGGTGCAAATGTCTGCCCGAATGTATGAGGAATGGGGAGTCCTGGCTGTACGTTAGAATTAGCAGCGGCAGTTGCCCGTCTGGTCCCCGTGTATAAAATTGTGAGCGCTGCGAGCAGGGTTCGAACCTGCGTGGGGAATCCCCATTGGATTTCAAGTCCAACGCCTTAACCACTCGGCCATCGCAGCTCTGTCTGCGCTTACTGTTACACTCTATCAGAGCTACGGTGGTTGAGCCTGGTGTGGGTTTAAAATGCTTTTTTGCAGCCAGAGAGAGAGAACAGAAGGTGATTCATCTGTCA
This sequence comes from Pristis pectinata, assembly GCF_009764475.1. Lineage (NCBI taxonomy): Eukaryota > Metazoa > Chordata > Chondrichthyes > Rhinopristiformes > Pristidae > Pristis > Pristis pectinata. The sequence continues at coordinate 43,304,366 of NC_067422.1, read as the reverse complement.
GCTACCAACATAACTCGTGTGCCATTTGGAGATATATTTTCTGCACCGTTAGTTCAGAAGGTGAGGGTGGAGAGAAGTAATTGGTTTCTGTGCCGAGAATGAACGTGTTTTCCACTGCATGGATTAAGTGGAGTTCCCGGCGCCTTAAGACACGGAATTTCATTCACAGTGACACAGACGTGTGGGTCGCTTTAACCTCTGAATACAGGGTGATGGGCAGCGAAAGGTAAGGCCTCCTCGGCGTTTCAACCATCCTGGCGATGTTCAACATTGCGGTCAAGTCCATACGTTGTTCCACTGAATTCCACCATGTGAGTGTTTATGAACGATTCGATCTCGGTCATTTCTGAAATGTCTTAATGTCTGCAGGATTGTTAGCGACGTGGTGACATGATGAAAGACACCCTGGCTGAATATTCTGGACCATTCTACAGTCGGTCAGAGGAGAATCGACGACTGTGCGGATTTGAAGCTCTTTTCCAGAAGGGCGGTTCCACAGATGGTTAAGTTACTCGACATTCATGAAGTTGTCATGTTTGTGCTGATTTGAGTGATATGATGCTCTCTTCACACACTGGGTGAAAACTCCTCTCCATGGAGATCGCCTGCACTCTTTGAAATCGATAATTCTTTGCAAACATTTAGACACAATGTCACCAACGAAATAAAACTAATCCGCTTTCTCTGAGAAACAGCCGTCTGGTGTCTGATATCAAGGAATTCAGTTCACACACGAGACTGCTGCAAAAGTGGGCCTCTTAACTGAAATGATTGAAAATATTCACCAACACTGAAAGCTGGGCTGGAATTGTCACTTCCATCTGAATACCATGGGACTGTGTTAGTTCATTCAGTTAAGAATTCTTCATGTTGAACGACGACGGACCCCAATTCCTTGGAGTTCAGCGAAACGTGCGCCGACCTTATTCGGACAAACAGAAAGGTTTTAATGGAGACTGACAGGCGGGTGTTGGGACGTTTCAACCAGTGTCAGAGTCAAAAGCAAGGGGACGGAACTCTAAGATATAGAGCAGGTCACTTGAAACTGATGTACGTAAAATTTTCTTCACCCACTGGGTGAAGAATCTCACGAATTATCTGCCCCTGTGGGTGGTGGAAGCTGGATCACTGGAATTATATGAAGTGGGGTGGATGAATAGTTGTTGGATCACCAGTAGAGGGGTTTGGATAAATAGCCCAGAAAAAGAGTTGGGACCAGGACCAACTGGCTCAGCTCCTTCTCACATTCCTCTCCGTACCTCCATCGTCATTTCGCTGAACATGCACGTCTTCTTTCACTTCACCGTCTAACACTTCCTCTCCTGCACTGTCTGTATTTATCTGGTTTTCAGTCTCCCGCTACCTTGAAGTTTACACAAGCATTCCCATTCCCCAACTGTCCAACGCACCATTCCCCCCTCTGGGTTGTGACTGCATTCACCGTTGCGATCAGTAGATTGCTGCATGTTTCGGAAACAACGGATGTGAAGGTGGGACGGGAGAGTGAGGGAAGGCTGGACGATAATCTCGCTAGCAGTTGAGAGGACTAGAAGAAGATCAAAAAGGACGAAAGGACGAAAGAAAAAACAGTAAATTGTGGAAGACATGTGATCTGTGGAAGGGCAGGGTCGTTTAATGGCCGAGGCGATGATGGGGCGAGGCAAAATTGCCGACAAGTGGGAGAAAGTAGTGAGGGAGAATCAGGATTGAAAATGCGTAACTGTCAGGAGTAGGATTCGAACCCACGCCTGCAGTGGAGACTGCGAGATGAACGCAGCGCCTGAGACCGCTCGGCCATCCTGTCGACGATAGGTAGCGATACGACTGATTTAATTGCTGCAGCCAATGAAATGATTAAGGTGCATTCATGTTGCAGGGGGTGGGTTCGGAGAAAATATAAACTTCGTTGTCAGCCCGGTGCGACATTTGAGAAGCACGTGACTAATTTATTGATCGACGGACGGACAGAGAATAGAAGGAAATGGGCCACGTGAAAGCAGATTGGATTAGTTTAACTTGGCGTCGTGATTGCGAAGATGTGATGGGGTGAAGATCCTCTCCATGGTGCTGTCCTGTTCTGCATTGTACAAAACGAGTCCCCACATCTGATGTCATCATCAGATTGATTATCGCTCTTTGACATTAACTCACCGAACTGATCCTTCGCACGGGTTCACAGCGGGACTGGGCAACCAACAGGTGACCAACACACTGTCCTCACAGATTGGTCTGAACGCCGCAGTCTCCACGTCCACCCCTCCGTCGCCGTCTTCCATCAAATGTAGCCTTGCTTCCGGAATCGGAGTAACCGGGCATGGCGACACCAAACGTGTCCACCATGTTCCGACCCCGAGACCGTTTCTGAAGGAAGGAAAACGTGTGTTTAAGGTCCTGCCCCGATGGTTATGCAGGTGCACTGTGGTGTCTTCTCCGCTGCTATCTGACCTGCTGAATGTGCAGCACACTCCGCCTTCCGAGCAGCAGCTGCTCCCGACAGTTTCAGGAGATCCACCCCGAGGTTTATGAGACCGTTTGCATAAATACATCACAGACAAGGCACATGAAATAAAACGTTACGTGAAACGAAAAGGAGACATCTTGTTTTGTTGCCTACAAGGGCGGGGTGACTGAGGTAAACGCGGCGCAGGACACTGCTCGAAGCCGACGTGCTTGAAACGTGTGTGTTTGAATCAGATGAGACAGTTGTGCTGGAGGGAGGGAGCGACAGAATAGAAGCAAAACCACATTGGTAAAACGACCGCGACACGACTCGAACCTGCAATCTCCTGATGACTTCGCATCAAAAACCGAAGTCAGCGTCTTATGCATTAGGCCGCACGGTCGCACCCTGTTAGAAACGCCAAGAGAAAGAGCTAAGAAACCTTCTGGGGCCGATGTCCTGCGAGAGAGCGAAGAGGAGGGACACACTTCTCAAGCACAGAGAGTTAACCGCTGTCAACAGGTTGCACATGTGAAATGATTCTGCGATTAAGCTTAATGCACTTACACACTGAGCAACATTTCCATCCCTTTTGGGAAATTAGAAAGTTCACTTTTCCTGCCCCGCCCCTTGCCGCTTACAGATACAATGCTGTCATGTCGGCTCAGTGAAATTGATCAGTGAGCTGCTTCAGCGTCGAAATTTATCGCGAGTGTGGCGGGCTACTTCAGGCAGATATCGCGTTCCCTTATACGTGGGTCATCAGTAGCACCACACGAATCCTCTTATCAACATCACAAGTGCAATATGTCATCTGCCGGACCTGACCAAGAAACGAGTGAACAGAAGTATATTTAAAGCTGTGCAGCACCAAGAACATTCACGAATTAGGAATCTTTAATTACCGAAATAAATCAAGTAAAAACGATCAAAATGTGAAGCAGAATAAGTATAACTACGCAACTTTGTTGCACATCCTAAGAACATGGAGAGATGTAAATTGCATCATTATTAAGGTTCTGCAATGTCCGTCTTTCTCTTCTCACACAGAGGGGAAGCAACGGACGGAATTATATCCAGACCTGGTTGAGAACCAGATGTCAGACTGCAGAGTCTTTGCCTGCGTCATTCACAGTGAAATGTATTCCCGAAGTTGATCACATTTAAACTATCAGCCACCTCCCTCGATAGAAGCAATTTCATGTCGGCTGCTTCCAAGTACCTTCTCTTCCCACCTCGTAAAATAGACAAAAACAATTGGAATCCATGTCCGTAGCACCTGAGGAAGTTGTAAATAATCGCCTAGTGATTAGTTTGTATATTTTATTTCACCTGTGAGGAGTTCTCAATCTGTGGTGAGATGAAACATAAAGAGCGGAGGTGGCGGGAGAAGGGTTAGAGGTGGTGCAAATGGAGGCGAAGAAGTGTTCAGTAAATCAGGCCGAATTGTCACTGCGGAGAATCCGTTCCTGGATAAGGTGATACAATGTTTGGAAGTAGACCGAGAAGGGAATATGAAGAAAACGTACAAAATATGAAGCAATTCCCTCGCCAGCAGACGAACAAGAGAAGTTAATGCAAGTTGCATCCCATTATTACAGCTTTTGTCCGGTGCGAGGGCTCCGTGGCTCAACTGGTCAAAGCGCCTCTCTAGTAAACAGGAGATCTTGGATTCGACTCCCAGCAGAGTCCTTCCTTTATGAGGTGAATGCCCGTGTGATGAAGGTGTGTTCCATGCAAGCACTGCCATTCACGCACCTCCAAACATAAAAGAAAAAGGAACAGAAGAAACAAAAACCCTCCAAGACGCTACAGGTCTGTTGGTGACTGGGAGCAAGAAACAGGACGAGCAGTTCAACCAGATGAAGTTTCCGATGACTTCGTCATCCGTTTCATTGCGTTTTTCGTGTGTTCTTCGTTTAGGCTGAACATCGTTTGCAAACACGACCGTGTCCTGCTTTGTGAACTTACCCTGGTCCTGTTGACTAACGATCCCGTCCCGCGTTGAACAGGTCATTTCGACTCGACCGCCGATCAGTTCGCTCTGTATTTCAATTCACGTTAAAAATCAGCGCTGCAGATATGAGCTGGAATGCGGATTGATATTGCACAGCTTTGCTCCCATTTGCTTCGTAGAAATACGGGCCACGATCTCTACCTGTCCAACATCTCGCATAACAACTACGGACTGTTCTTCAGTCCTGCAATGATATAATTAACACAGGCACGGTGATTTGTGACGTTTTTAGATATTTTTCGTCAAAACATTTCACAATGCATTTTAATACTGCAGTAGGTAATCTTGCTTTCAGTGGGTATGCACACAATGGCAGTGGTGGGATCCGACCGCCACTTCCGTGGAGAATGGAGCTTTACTCCTGCACCTTAGACCGCTCGGCCACATTACCGCACAGTTGTTCTTCGTAAATTACATAACAAAGCTGATTGGTTGAACATGTTAATATTGATAATTCTGTGACCTTACTGAATGCTTTGAAACTCTTGCCCAGAAATAGTGTTTGAGGCTTGATACGTCTTCCCTTTTCCTAAACTTTCCAATATCTCTTCAACGTTGGCCGCAGGATCAGACTACGGGGTTTTCCAGACGCCAGTGCACGGACGCTAATTTTCACGGATATTCTCAATGTCGACATGAGTCTGTTGGGTGACAATGATATATTTCAGCGGATGCAAAGAATGACCTCACCGCCCCGTCTACCTCTGTTGCTCCGTTCAGTGATCGTTGTGCATGGACACAAATATGTCCATAAAGTGACCTCTCAAAGTTCTTCATCTCAATGACGCAATCCCACCTTCCGCGGTTTAGCATTGCATATTATATCACTTACATTGGCAGCGATTCAAGAAAACCTCTTCTAGACCCTCTCTGGAATATTCACAACCGTTCTAAACTGTGCGATCAGATATATACACAAACGTATAATATTGACCGAAGTTTTCATGAAATCTTTATGCCTAAATAACGTTCACCCGCCATTGCCTTCTCTGCAATCAGAAAAAGATGCAGCACACCAGAAACTGTGCCTTCTGTCCGGGTTGTTAATTTAAAGAAGCAATAAAGATTACCATTTCGAAACGGGGTTTACGTGGGAATGCAGTACCACATAATCTGTGCACTTGCATATTGTGAAGGGACAGATTACCGATAAATGTGACATTATTTCCTGAACTATAGAAGACAAATTTGTCGATTTTTTGCTTCAGGATATGTTTGAATTATAGTGAACAGAATGCAGGGGGCTTTTCAAAATTGCAATATGAATGTAATTGAAGAAGATGCGTAAACTGAGGAAAACAAAAACTATAAAACTTGTAGCCACGCACAAACATCCGTACTCATCGGAAGGACGGAAGAGCACCCAGACGCTCCATCATTTAATGAGGGTCACGGGTGATCAGACTGTCTGCTTGATTCTGTATTCCAGACAACCCCGTGAACGTATCAGCCCCCTTTTTTTCAAAAATTTATCTCACCCGCTTTTGAGATAATGAAAGACTCAGTACCTTCAACATTTTCCCCAACTGTTTCACAGACTCGGACGCTCTAAGAGAAAATAATCACCTCCTTTCCTTGTTTAAGTGAACGAGTCGATTATTTCAGACCAGGACCTGAATTGCCAGATTTTCTTACATCAGGTGACGTCACCACCCCCACACGAATTCTGACTTTGTTGGAACGAATTCGGAGAAAATGCCGACTCTGGTGTGACTCGAAACCACAACCTTTGAGTTACTTGGTCACACATTATTAGAAGTCCAACACGCTATCTATTGGGCTGCAGAGCCCACAGATGCCCGCTTTGGTGCATATAGATAAAGTTACTGAATAAAACATCGAATTTCGTCAAACGCAGACTCGCGTCCGTTCCCTTCATTCGTTCACTGACGAAGCGACAAAACCAGTCCCACAGTTGCCCTTCCGTTGCAGGACCGGATTCCTGGATAATGTTCTGCAAACAATTGATCGGCACGAATTTCCGATGACGCAGCAGGATTTTTGAGTCTACCCAGAAGAGACTCACTTGCGTTTTTCCTCTTGCAGAGGGAGCCCGCACAGTAAATGTTCTCCAGCGCCGGTGGATTTTCGAGTAAGAGCCTATCAACACACTGCCCCCTCCTGAAAATTGACGGCAGAATTCAGGAATCCTTTGAATTACCGCAGGGATAAAAATAAGATTAAGAACAGAACCCACAATATGTCACTGCTGATGGCCCCCGTTCTAAAACTGAGTTGCAGTGTTTCCCTTTCTGATGAAACTCCAGTTAAGAACTTTCAATGCCTGCACCTTCTCAAATTGTCCCTGAAACAGGCATCCTGTTGCAACATTTATCAGCTGAAAGACGGAAATAGACAGAAAATCTCATTAAGCGCAGAAGGGCGACTGACATTCCGTGATAATGGATGGACATACCAGACTATTGAGCAGTGATGGAAGCGGAAGAACATCAGAGGAAGCAGAAAATTAAATTCGCTTGGCTGTGGCTGTCGTAAGAGGGATCGAAATACAGGAAGACAACAGAGGGAAGCTGCGATGGCCGAATGGTTAAGGCCTTAGATTCGGAATCCAGTGGTGTTTTCCCGCGTAGGATCGAGCCCTGCTCGCAGCGGGTTTAGAGTTTCCGTGAATTTTTACACCGAAATCGGCTGAAAATCATCTGTTTTTCCTGATAAATCGATTGCCTTCCACTGTTCATGTGACGTGTTTGGTGCGGCACGGTAGCGCAGCGCAGTTACAGTGCCAACGATCAGCGTTCAATTCCTACGCTGTCTGTAATGAGTTTGTCCGTTCTCCTCGTGAATGTGTGGGCTTCCTCCGTCTGTTCCCGATTCCTTCCACCTTCCAAAGACTCTCGGATTGGGAGGATAACATGGGCTCATTGGGTGCCTTCTCGTTTGACCGGGAGGAACTGTTACTGTTCTTCACAACTAAGGTTTAAAAGCATGTGGGGAAAAAGAGGAACTAAACTGTGTTCACAAGGAGAGAAAATAACTGAAAACTACTCGATTTCGAACAAAGAAATTCGGAACATGCTTGCCAAGTCTAGGGTAGTTGGAATACCCTCGAAGCCGTGCTTTAAATCACCGTGCCATTCAATTGCAAGACACAGTTTCATCACGTAAATTGGTTCACTTTCAAGTAAATTGCACGTTAGAAGTCCAACGCGTTCTTCTTTGCGCCATCAAGCCCAGACGTATTAGACCCGGGTTCAATCGTCACCTCAGCCTGACCGGGTGCGGTGTGCAGTTTCGCCTTTAACTATGTGAGTTTCCTGCATGTTCACCAGTTTCCTCCTATGACCAAAGGACACGTTGGTTGGAAGCTCAATTAGCCACCGTAACGTGTCCTGATTGTGTCGTTGATGGATAGCATTTGGGGATCATTGATAGGAATATGGGACGAATGAAGAAAGATTGGCGTATGTTAGTGGTGAACGTCTCTTGTGGACTCAGTGGGCTGAAAGCCCTGTTTTCCCGCTATATCCCTCCCTGCCTCCGTGCCTGTATCGCTGTATGGTTCGTTTTTATGTGGCACATATAATTTTGTCATCATCACAGTCAGTGTGAGAATTTTTCAGAAAAACACCGAGGACTCATTGAAAGATGAACGAGCATGATCAGTGGAATAATGACTGAAATCACAACTCCTGTCCAATTTCCATTACAATGCGTATTGTTCCTGTTGAAACATTTGAACATAAAATGGTAAAAGGATATATTCCTGATCAAATGTAGAATTACGCTGAAGTAAATTTAAAGTGGAAATACGATCTGTAGACAGATAGGAAATTAAAGTTTCAGAACTCTCAGACGTCATCGACACATGCAAACTCGCTGTCTTTGACCGACAGAACAATCCGGCATTCCCTGGTTGCCTTTCAGCACAAGGAACCAGCGACGATACTTTTTTTTTGTTTGTTTCTTTCATTCTTTGGAGGCCAAATGATCTATTTGATTCGAATAAAAAATCTAAATTCGAAATAATCCACATTCTATACAATATACAAGTTGTGCTTCAACAACAGGTTTTCAAACTCTCACCTCTAGGAAATGGTCATTTCGCTGTTTCAGCACTCCCGGAAGTGTTGAATGTTGGGAACAAAACATTGGCTCACCGACCCTGGGTGGGCTCGAACCAACGACCTTTCGGTTAACAGCCGAAAGCGCTGGCCGATTGTGGCACAGAGACAATCTCATACGAATGCTGATTGCCAGACAATGTAACGTGCAGCGACACAAATCTGAAACTTAATTCGGTTTCCCATTCTGCACTTACCCTACTAATTGATTCAACAAGGTTTTGGGAGCTTTGCAACACCTTCTAATTGATGGATTAGAATTAATTCGAATTAACTATTTAAAATCCCGTGTGGCGCGATCTTAACGATTAGTGGATATTTCAAGGCATCGCTTTTGTCAGTTCGATGCAGCTTTCATAAATTAACGATTTGGAAACAATTGTTTACAGGGAATCATTTTCTCGTGTTGCCAGCACAGCTGTAAAGCATCTCGGTGAAAATTTAAAGAAAAAGTGAGAGCAGCATTACTGCAGTCTTCGATGTACTGAGAGGTGAGAGATGGGCGTCGATCGGCTCTGAAATAGATCTTTATTGTCCTCGGCGGTAACAGGCCTTTCGGCTCAAGACGTGCAGATTAACGAAGGAACCGACCTGATCCAGTCAAATTTTCCTGCGTTGGGCCCATATTCCTCGAAACCTTTCCTTTCCAAGTAACTTCCTGCATGTCTTTGTACGTGCACCCGTCTCTCCACTACCTCTGCAAGCCCATTCCACTAAGAAAACCACCAACTGTGAACAAATTGTCCGTCAGATCATCTTAAATATTTGCACTCTCAACCGAAAAGAATGATCTTCACTTCCAGTCGATCTTACCCAAGAAGAAGAGACAGAAATCATCCAACTCATCCATGCCCCTCATGATCTTACAAACCTCCATGAAGTCACTCCTCAGCCTCCGTTGCTCCAGGGGAAAAAGTCCCAGTTTATCCAGTCTCTCCTTATAAGTGAAGCTGTCCAGTCACGGCAACATCCTTGTGAATATTTTCTGCACCCTCCAGAGGGTAACGACATCTTCCCTGCAGCGAGTTGACCAGAATCGCACGCAGTTTTCCAAGCGCCGTCTCACCAACGTCACTTACAGCTCGAACATGATCGAGGTCCTGTCGTGGTCTCATCTAACCTTCATTAACCCAACAATATTAGTTTCTCCCGCACGGGTAATGACAATGCCACCTTAATTTTCATCTCTATCGCAAATATAGATGTGACAAACAAGGGACACGGCACAGATCCATGCGGAATTCCACTGGACACCGGCTTACAGCAAAACAAAACAACAGGAACACTCCACTACCGGACACTGACTCCCAGCACCACGCCAAATTAGCATCCAGTTGACTCGTTCTCAGTGAGTCCCATGTGATCCAAACTTCCTGAAGGGCCTACCACGGGGGACCTTTTCAAATGCCTTGGTAAAATCCATAGTCCTATAAACGTCGTCGGCCCTGGCCTTGTCTAACTTCGTGGTCAACTCTTAAAACCTCAGTCAAATTCGTCAGGCAGCTGTTTTGGCACAAAGCCGTGCTGACAATCCCTCTTGAGTCCGTGCCTTCCTCAATGCAAGTAGGTCCTGTCTCTCGGAACACCTTCAAGTAATTTTCCCATCATGATTCCCTTCACTGGTCTATAGTTTCCTGGCTTGTCCTTGCAGCCCTTATGAAGTAAGCGTGCAACATTAGACACTTCCCCGCATTCAAGTTGCTTTTGCGTGGTTAACGATGTTGAAAAAAATCACTGTGAGCGCCACAGAAATTTCTTCCCTGCCTTTCCTCAATATCGTAGGCTACGCGTTGTCAGGTCCGGTGACATAAACCCCATTGTGCGCTTTAAGACTCACAGTGCCTACACTTTTGTCACGTGGATTTGATTGAAGACGTCACGATACGGGTTTTAGAACGCCCTAGCTTCCATGAACTTCTACATGATGAATGCAGACGAGGCATATCCATGTAAGATCTCACCAATCTTTTCTATGAGTCGACACATGGGATCCTTACATGGACATTCTCTCCCTTGTTACTCTTTGCTCTTAATATCCACAGAATATCTTAGGATTCACCTTGACCTCATCCACCAAAGGTCAGTTATGTCCCACTTTTGGCCTCTTGATTTCCCTTTCAAGTGTACTCCCACATTCCTTATACCCCTCAAAGGATTCGCTTTTTCCCAGCCGCTCAGTACTCATTCATTTCCGGAGAATTCTCAATTCCCCTCGTCAACTAACGAGTCCTATTTCTGCCAGCCTTGCTCTTCACAAGAACAGGAATTGTGAGCTTGATATCTCCCTCTGTATCACTCACCCATCTGTGACATTCGCTTGCTTATTTTCCTTCTGAGACTGGAGCACATGCCCAGCCTCACATGTTGGACTTACTGCTCTGCGTTTCCCAACTCCGACCTTTTATTTGACTGGGGCATTTAACAATGTTCTCACCCTCTAACTGGTCGCATTCACTCATTGACCAGATAATCTTGTTTACAGTCAGCCCCGAGGTCAAAGTTCATTTATAGGGTATCGACCAGAAATGTCAACTATCCTTTGCTCTTCAAAGATGCTGATTGACCCGCTAACTTCCTCCAGCCGTTTGTTTCGACCGAAACGTCACCCCAGTTTGACCCTGTCAGAGACATTCCACTCCCACACACTAACTGCACAAAATTCCTTGGCAGCCTTTTCTGTTCTGTCGATGGATCTAGGGCCCGTAACACTGACTTTGCTTATCTTGCCGCAGATCCGGCTGATCACCGAGCATTTCCAATATTTTCTGTGTTTTAACTGTGGAAGCGTGGACGAGAAGCCCGATGCTTCTCAGCGGAGGTCAGTGGGTGAATCATACTTGATTCAGTGGGGTTGACAGTGCAGGAAGTGCACCGATCAAGTGTGAGGCCGTGATCGTGTAGTGATTATTACTCTGCGTTGTGGTCGCAGCAACCTCGGTTCGAATCCGAGTGACGGCAGATCGTCTTTTATACATTCGGCATTCAACACTCTCCTTTTGCTGAAATTCCGGCCGCCGCTTCTCAAAGTGAGTATATTTTCATGTATCACCAGCAACTTTCCCGTCGGCGTATGAAGTCAATCGCCACATTTCGAGCTGAATCTTCCCGACAGATCAGCAGAGACTACAATGTAAACGGGATCTCTGGGTATTGAAATCAATAAAACGACACGGATCGTCGCCCGCGCCCGCGGAGTGCATGCGACAGAAGCAGCCGGACTGCCTTAGCAACAGCTCAGCATGAATATTGTCCCACAAAATATCTCTCCGTAGAAGGCGTGCCTGGGAGCCGCCTTCCGCTGACTCTCTGTATCGAACAGGAAGATAACGGTCCGCTCACACACTGACTCGGGACCGACTCTTCAAAGACTGTCCTCGTGAAAAGTTTTTGTTGGTGAGTCAGTGCCGATTGGTAATTCCTTTCTTATTCTATTCCCATTTTTAACTCAATCTGTTCCTCACCATTGCCGATGTAAAGGGCTCAGTCCTGCGGACTGTGAACCCACCCAGATTGCACAGGGCCAAAATATCCCAAATTTGACTTTATTGAGGACACGTAATATCAAATAACGTGACCTAAACAGAAGACGGACTGTATTGTCAGTCGACAGTTCGGGGTAAAGGACAAAACCTAATATATAAAATATTGAGAGGAATAGACAGTGTAGACAGTCAGCGCCTCCTTCTCAGGGCACCAATGCTCAAGATAAGAGGGCATAGCTTTCAGGGTTTGGGTGGTAGGTTCAGGGGAGATGTCAGGGGGAGGTTCTTAACGCAGAGGGTGGTTGGTGCATGGAATGCACTGCCTAGTGTGGTGGTGGCGGCAGATACATTGGACAGATTCAAGAGTTTCTTGGATAGGCATATGGTTGAATGTGAGATAGGGATATGCGGGAGGCAAGGGTTAGATAATGTGAGGGTGGTTTGATGGACGGCACAACATGGTGGGCCGAAGGGCCTGTTTTGCGCTGTATGGCTCTATGGTTATTTATTTATCCCTCTGTCTCAGCCTCTCTCTCTCTTACTGAGTGCAGGTATCCATACCCAGCCAACTCTCCACTCCCGGTAACCAGTCAACGTCCAGTGATTATCCGGAATCGCCGCGTTTCTGAGGACCTGGCATGTGTTATGAGTCCTGGTCTGTCACTGTGTCTCCATTGTTTATACACCCAAACTTCCACACATCTCCTGTGAATGCTGGACCCAGTGATGGTCTGTCTGTCCTCAAAACTGCCTGTATTGTTCATTGGCCAGAAACTGCAGGTAATGTCCCTTATGACCCCAGTTCCAGGCGGCATCAGCTGCCACACCCACCTCTCGCCTTCCAAATGCCACTTCATACGGTAACGCAGATATAGTCATTGGCTAGGTTTTGACTGTATCCAGATATCTTGTGGGATAATATTGATGCTGAATCGGAAAACAGATCTGAGCAACAGACATAAAGTGAAGCGGGGTTGAAAAGTGGGTGAGGGATAGAGCTGGGAATGGAGAGAGCGAGAGAGAAGCGGAGGGTAGATGGAGAAATGGGACTTTTATTGTGAGATGAAGACTGGAAGATGACAAAAGGCAAAATCAATTGCAGCACGCATATGCCGATCTGCCCGTCGAGCTCGCTCCTACATTCTACAATGTTTGGTCGATTTCAAGACAATTTTCCGTCTTTTCTCTTGTTCCATGATTCCTTCACTTTCCAAAATTCTAACCCTCACTGTGTCAAATGCAGCCATTAACCAAGTCCTCACAGCTGTCGCATGGGAGAATTCATCTGAATCGAGATATTCTTCCATCCTTCAGTCCTAAATAACAGTCCCCTTCGGAAAGTGATAGATGAAAATAGCGGGAGAGAGGAGGAGTAAAGGAGTTTATGGAAACATGGCAACGTAGTGAGATATGGAAAGAGAGAGAGGGGAGGAGAGACCGCAAACGTGATGAGGGCTATTTGGATAAACTGAATTTGGTTTAACCGAATCAGGTGTCCTAACATCAGAGCAAAATATGTTGGCGGCTGTTTTCAAGGCTAATGAGAACGGCAAGACGAAATCGCCTTACTACCTGGAGCAGGATTCAAAATCATGTTCCTGCGCAGGACTGAACTGGGGACATTATGCCTGTGAGGCTAATGTGATAACAGCTACACTACATAAACCACGCTGATCTAGGACACTATTTTACATAAAAATGTAATCCGCAGGACATTGACAACAAAGCAGAGGGAGGGAGTTCGGTGAAGGCTGTCCGTTCTGGGAGGAAACAGAAGCTACGGAAAGATTTCAACGTGTTTCCACCAGTGTCGGAGAGTGACCGTCAGACGAACATGTTTACAGTCACACCACGGAATCCGATGTCAGTGCTGAAAATGGCTGTGGGTACTGAGTCTTTGATGATTTCAAAGACGGCTGAGATAAATACTTGACAAAAAGGGTGTTGATACGATAACGAGGTTGGCTGGAATGCAGAGTTAAATGACTGAGCGTCTGGGTGCTCTTCGGTCTTTAGGATGTCCATGGATGTTTGTGTGCAGGTCAATGTTTTATATTTTTGATTGCCTCAAGTTTACTCAACTTATTGAATTATGTTAATGTTGCAGTTTTAACAAGCTCCTTGCATTCGGTTCATTGTAATTCAAATATGTTATGAAGAAAAATCGACAAATTTGTCTTCTATAATTCAGGGAATAACGTTACTCTTTACCCTGAACCTGTCGCCCCACAACATGCAAGTGCCCAGTTTATGCGGTTCCCTATCCCCGCAGAAACTCCTTAACGAAATGGTAATCTTTATTACTTCTTTAAATTAAATACCCAGATTCGGAAGACAATGGGTAGAACCGTGCAGACGGAACAGTTTCTGGTGTGGTGCATGTTTTGCTGATTGCAGTAAAGGCAGCGGCGGGTGAACGTCATTAAATCGTAAAGACTTCATGAAAACTTCTGCCAATATCGGACGTTTCTGCAGATATCTGTTCGCACACATTAGAACGGTTGTGAATAACCCAGAGAGGGGCTAAAAGAGATTTTCTGGTATCGCTGCCACTGTGAGTGATTTCATTTGCAATTTTAAGCTGCGGAAGCTGGGATTGCTTCATTTAGATGAAGAACTTTGACAGCACACTTTATGGACATCTTGATGTGTATGCCCAAGTCTCGCTGTACGTAACAGTACAGGTAGGTAGGGTGGTGAGGTCATTCCTTGCATTTGCTGGAAATGTCTGAGTTGAACTCTTTTGACCCATGTCGACACTGAGAGTACTCATGAAAATTAGCGTCCCTGAACTGACGACTGGAAAACCTCGTGGTCTGCCATTTTGCCGTCTGACGTGCCAACCGCTTAACTCTTCTGCCTCCGGTCTACTTTGAGGAGACATTGGATGGATTGGAAAACGGGAAGCCGCAACAAGCCTCTGGCACAAATAATTTCGAATCAAACACGGAGGGCACAGAACTTTCAAGACTAACATTTTCAACCAATGAGTGTTGTTATGTAATGAACGGAAAACATCTTCGTGTGTGGAAGTGTGGCCGAACGGTCTAAGGCGCTGTATTAAGGATCCAGTCTCCTCGGAAGAGTGGTTCGAATCCTACCACTGCCATTGGGTACAAACCTACTGCGGCAATATTACTTGTTGCAGTATTAGAAATGCATTGGGACATATTTTGCAGAAGAAAATCGAAAAAAAGAATTCAAATCACGTGACTAAGATCCTGCATTGGTGCCAGGATCTATGACATCACTGTAGAGCTGCAGAACAGTCCAAAGTTGCTTTGGGAGATAATGGGAAGGTAGTGAGCTTGGCCCAAATTTAAACGAAACAAATGAGTGTATAAGTATTCAATGTAAATCTGCATTCCAGCTTATAGCCCCAACGCTGCTGCTACCACGTGTTAAAATACACAGAAAGCTGCTCGGAGTTCGAGTCGAAAACACCTGCGCAACGCGGGGTGAGATCGTTTGTCAACAGGACCAGGGTGAGGTCATAAAGCGGGACACGGCCGCGTTTGCAAACGATTGTCACCTTAAACTAACACCACACCGCAAAAACGCAAGGAAGCGGAATCGGAAACGTCATCTGGTTGAAGCACTCGTCCTGTTTCTTGGTCCGCAGACACCAACAGACCTGTAGCGTTTTGGAGGCTTTTTATTTGTTCTGGTCTTTCTGTTTCATGTTTGGAGGTGCGTGAACGGCGGTGCTTGAATGGAACCCGCCTTCATCATACGGCAATTCAACCCATAAATGAAAGGCTCCACTGGGAGTTGAACCCAGGATCTCCTGTTTACAAGACAGGCGCTTTGACCAGTTAAGCCACGGAGCCCTCGCGCTGTCCCACAACTGTAATAATGAGATGTAAATTGCATTAAATTCTCTTGTTCGTCTGCTGGCGAGGGAATTACTTCAGATGCTGCTCGTTTCTTCAGATGCACTGCGCCGTCTTCTTCCAAACATTGTATCACCGCATCCAGGAACAGTTTCTCCGCAGTGACAACTCCGTCTGATTTAATGAACACTTCGACGCCTCCATTTGCACCACCTCTAACACTTCACCCCCCCCCCCACCTCCGCTCTTTACGTTTGATCGCACCACAGATTCAAAGTTCCTCACAGGTGAAATAAAATAGACGAACCCATTAATAGCCGGTGATTTATAACTTCTTCAGGTGGTACGGACATGGAAACCAATTGTTTTGTTTGTTTAACGAGGTGCAAACAGAAGAGAACGGGATGCAGCCGGTATGAAATCGCTTCCAGAGAGGGAGGTGGATGATGGTTTGAATATATTCAACTTCGGGAATACATTTCCCTGGGACTGACGCAGGCAAACTCTCTACAGTCTGACTTCTGGTTCTCAACCAGATCTGGATATATTTCCCTCCGTTGCATGCCTTCAGTGTGAGAAGCGAGGGACGGAAATTTGCAGATCTTCAGAAATGATACAATTTATATTTCTCTATGTTCTTAGAATGTGACGAAATTGCATGATGACACATTTTCTGCTTCAATTTGTGATCGCTTTTATTTCATTTATTTCTGTCATAAAAGATCCGTGACTGGTCTTGGTGTTGCACAGCTTTAACCATATTTCTATTCACTCGTTCCTTGATCAACTCCGTCGAATGATACACAACACTGGAGATGTTGAGGAGAGGAACCTCGTGTTGCTACCGATGGCCTACGGAGAACGGAACGTTATGTCTGCCTCAAGTGGTCCGCACAACTCACAATTAATTACGGCTCTGAAATAGCTCACTCCACACATATCGCTTAGCCAGCTTGACTGCGTTGCATCCGTCAGCGGGAAGGGGTGGGGCAGGAAAAGTGAACTTTCTAATTTTCCAACCGGGATGAAAACGATGTTCAGTGTGTAAGTGCATGCAGCTCCATCGCGAATCATTCCACATGTGGAAATTCTTGGCACTGGTTAATTCTCTCTGTGATTGAGAAATTCATCCCTCCTTCTCACTCACCCGCAGGACATCGGCCCGAGCAGTTTTCTTAACTCTTTCTCTTGGCGTTCCTTAGAGGGTGCGACCGTGTGGCCTAATGGATAAGGCGTCTCACTTCGATGGTTGACGAGAGGTCATCGGTAGCTTTCAGGCTCGTGTCCTGTCACGGTCGTTTTACCAATGTGATTTTGCTTCTATTCTGTCGGTCACTCCCTCCAGCACAACTGTCTCATCTGATTCAAACGCACGCGTTTTAAGCGCTTCGGCTTCGAGCAATCTCCAGCGCCGCGTTTACCTCGGTAACTCCGCCCTCATGGGCAACATAATGAAATGTCGCCTGTTAGTTTCACATTTCATTTCATTTCATTTCATGTGTCTTGTCTGTGATGTATTTCTGCAAACGGTCTCATAAACATCGGGGAGGAGCTCCTCAAACTGTCTAGAACAGCTTCACATTCATCAGGTAAAATCGCAGCTGTGGAGACACCACAGTGAAGCTGCGTGGCTATTGGGTTAGAACATTAAACATATGTTTCTCTTACTTCAGAAACGTACGCGGGGCGGAACCTGACGGACAAGTTCAGAGACGACTGATGCGGTTACTGTTACTTTAGGAAGCAAGGCAACATTTGAAGAGATGACGCCAGACGGCGACGGACCAATGGGGTTGGAGACGGCGGGGTTCAGTCAGAGGTGTGAGGACAGAATGTTGGTGACCTTTTGCTTGCCCAGTCCCGCTCTGGAACTGTGACAAGGATCAGCTCGGTGAGTTGATGTCAAACAGCGAAAATCTATCTGATGATGACAGCAATTGTGGGACTGGTTCTGTACAATGCAGCAGAACAGGACAACACCATGGACAGGACCTTCACCCACTCACGTCTTCTCAGACTATGATACCAAATTAAACTAATCTTATTTGCTATCAAGTGGCCCAATTCCTTCTATTCTCTGCCTGTCCGTCCATCATGAAATAAATCACGAGCTTCTAAAATGTAGCACCCGGCTGAAAATGAAGATTGTATTTTCTCCGAACGCACCCCCGGGTAACGTAAACACACCTTAATATTTTCATTTGCTGCAGTAGTTAAATTAATCATGTTGTTAACCGTTCTCATCAGCATGGCCGAGCGGTCTGAGGCGCTGCGTTCAAGTCAATGTCTCCACTGGAGGCGTAGGTTCGAATCACAATCTTGACAGTTAAGTGTTTTAAATCTTGATTCTCCCTCCCTGTTTTCTTCAATTTGACCCCATTTTTTCTACGTCCATCCTCGCTTCTGCCATTGAACAGCCCTGTCCTTCCACAGATCACGTCATCCTCAAGTTGTTCATTTTTTTGTCCAATAGCCTATCGTGATGTTCTTCTGGTCATCTCGATTGCGAGCAAGATTATGGTTTACCTTCCCTCACTCTCCAGTCCGTTTCCATAACCGTTGTTACCCAAATATACAACAATCTACTGATGGCAACCGCGAATGCATTCACAACCCAGAGGGGGGAATGGTGGGCTGGACAGTTTGGAAATTAAAATGTGTAAACTGCGAGGTAGAGCGAAACTGAAAATCACATAAATACAGAAAGTGCAGGAATGGAAGAGGTGGACGGTGACATGACGGTAGACTTGCAGGATCAGCGAAAGGACGATGGAGGTAACTGAATGGAATATGAAACGTAACTGAGCCAGTTGGTCCTGGTCCCAACTCTTCTTCTGGGCCATTGATCCAAACCCATCCATGTTTGTTCCAACAAATATTTACCCAACCCACTTATTATAATTCTAATGATCCAGCTTCGGCCACTCGCCCCGGCAGAAAATACGAGAGCTTCACCACTCTGTGCATGAAGAAAAGATTGGGTACCTCAGTATTAAGTGACCTTCACTTTAACTTGGAGTTCCGTCCCCTTGTTTCTGACTCTCCCAGTGGTTAAATCATCCCAACCTCTGCCCTGTCACTCTCCCCTAAGATCTACTCTTTTATCTGAATGAGGCCACCGCTCATTCTGCTAAATTCCATAGAATACGGGCCCGACATAGTCCGACATGAAAAATTGATTACTTAATGTACTAACACAGTCCCATGACATTCAGGTGGAGGTGACAATTCCAGACCAGTTTTCATTTGCAGCATTCATTGTTGGTGAATATTTTCAATAAGTTTAGTCCACTGAACAGAGGCCCACTGTTGCAGCAGTCTCCTGTGTGTGCTGAGTTCCACAATATCAGGCACCAGTCGGTTGTTTCTCAAAGAAAACTATTTTGTTTTATTTCACGGAGGTTACATCATGTATAACTTTTGCAAATAAATTGTCAATTTCAATGAGTGCAGGCGATCTCAATGGAGAGACGTGTGAAGAGACCGCCATATCACCCAAATCAGCAATAACCTGGAAACTCCACGAAGGAACAGCCCGTCAGGGGTACAGCTTCAGATCTACGCAGTCGTCGATTCTCCTCTGAAAGACTGACGAATGGTGCAAAGAGTTCAGGCAGGGTGTCATTCTTCGTGACACCACGTCATTACCCATTCTGCAGACATTAAGACATTTCAGCAATGACCCAGAGCGAACCTTTCGCAATCTCTCACATGGAGCAATCCTGTGGAACAAAGAATGGACTTTACCGGACTGTTGAACATCGACTGGGATGGTTGTTTCACCGAGGAGGCAGTAACTTCAGCTGCTCATCACACTGCATTCAGAAGTTCAAGGTACATGCGCGTCTGGTTCATTGTGAATGAAAGTCCGTGTCTCACTACGCCGGGAACTCCACTTTAATCCATGCAGTGGAAACATCGATCATTCTCGGCACAGAAGCCAATGACTTCTCTCCACCCTCACCTTCTGAACTGATGGTGCAGAAAACACATTTCCAAACGGCCAAGACTTATTTTGGTATCGGATTGATTACTTACCTTCCTCATTGCTCTGTGCTGCTGTAAACAAATCATTTTTAACCCACACCTAAGGCCCAACAACCGTAGCTGTGATGCAGTGTTACGGTGGGAGGTTAAACACAGGCAGAGCTGCGATGGTCGAGTGGTTAAGGCTTTGGAATTGAAATCCAATGGGGATTCTCCACATAGGTTCGAACCCTGCTGGCAGCGCTCGCAATTTTAGACACATGGGGACCAGACGTGCAACTGCCGATGGTAATTCAAATTTACCTCCAGGAATCCCCATGCCTCATACGTTCCGGCAGACATTTGCACCACTGACCGGAGTTTGACGTGGTACATATCCTGGCAGTGGATCTCATTTCTCGGCCTGTCACCATACAATAAGCCATCTGGTCCTGCCGGCCACTGCTGACCACTGAGTAATGTTGCTGTACATGGCCCGACCTGGTAATGATTACATATTTCCCCTTCTCGTGGTATCTCAGGTGAAATATTTCGGGGATTTGATGGCTGAATGTAAAACATCACAACACATAAGTTGGGCAGGATAGTTTGTCTTTTCAGTCTGAAGACATCTAAGACAGCGACGGCGAAATACGTCGCTGGATTGCACCACACCTGCTCTCCGCCGCCGGTTCAATCTTTATCGAGCCGGTCAAAATCACCCTTTAGTGAACTCAAAGGGCACTGACAACGTGACCTCTTTAATGGGTTACATGGGTATTGGTACTGGTTTACTATTAGTCACTTTTACCGAAGTACAGTGAAAAACTTGTCTTACAAACTGATCATACAGGTCAATTCATTACACGGTGCAGTTACATTGAGTTAGTACGGAGTGCATTGAGGTAGTACAGGTAAAAACAATGACAATACAGAATAAAGTGTCACAGCTACTTTGAGAGTGCAGTGTAATAATGCGCAAGTCACAACAAGGTAGATAGTGAAGTCATAGTCCATCTCAGTGTTTAAAGGAACTGTTCAATAGTCTTATCACAGTGGTATAGAAGCTGTCCTTAAGTCTGGTGGTATGTGTCCTCGGGCTCCTGTGTCTTCTACCCGATGGAAGAGTACAGAAGAGAGAATGATCCGGGTGGCCTGGGTCTTTGATTATGGTGGCTGCTTCACCAAGACAACGAGAGGTAAAGACAAGAGTCCAAGGAGGGGAGGCTGGTTTCTGTGATGAGCGGGGCCGTGTCCTCAACTCTCTGCAGTTTCTTGCGGTCCTGGGAAGAGCAGTTGCCTGTACCAAGCCTCTTTCCTCAAATTTTTCAGTTTATTCATTGCCTCTTTCCTTAAATTTTTCAGTTTATTCATTGCCTAGCAAAAGATCCCTCTGGACTGGTGTTATTTGGTATAAAAGTACAACAATGCTCCCCAAACAGTACACAAACGCCTCCCTTTTCTGCTAGTAACCAATCTAATGCCTATCTATTCTGCTATGCCATTCTGCTGGTTGCATCTAATTGGTCTCCTAACGCGGAGAGTGCATCATCAGTGTAATTGATAAATAGCTGCTGATTATAATAGATATAATTTATCCATTCCACATTCTTACTAATCCCAATAACGGGGATTATGGATTCCCATCCAGCTTCAATCTCGTGCCTTGCCTTAAATTGATTGGGGATACCCTAGGCTGACCTATACTTTCAATGCCAACTGCCGGGTCAGGGGTATACTCTCTCTTACTACGTTGTAGTGCATTCTGTGGTGGTGTGTCCGGTTTTACACTTGGAGATAAAGCACGGGGCTGCAGCAAAATGACACGAGGGCAATCCCATCCCATCTAAGCGGAAGTGTCGGTCTCAACCCTTCACCCAGACCGCACAGCCACCAGATGTCAGCTAATGGGATATCCTGGACATCCAGTGCACCAGTCACACGTTTTTCAGTCATATTCCAAGTGAAACTACAAGGGCCGGTAAAGTTACAAACAGGGACATCTCCTTTTCTCACGTAGCATTGAAATTTAACCCCCTCTGTCAGATCGACACTCTCAACTGGAAGCGTCAGATTACTATGGATGGTTGCACCTTTTAATGAGTGAATCCTGGTCATAACGGGAGGACCCTTGGAACAACATGCTCCAGAAAGGATAGTATGGTATTTCTTTGATACACGACTGGTAGCATGTATTTTTAATCACACAGGGGTTTTCGGATGCACAGGTCTGACTCACATTACATTGTTGAATACATGTTTCCCCATACTCACGTTCCCATTGCCTGCAGGTGGAGGATTTATATGGCAAGGGCACTATGTGATGTATTGCCCTTGACTTGGTACAAAAGTAGCAGTCCGTTCTGGCCATTACTGCTGCTGTATAATTTACCCATTTGTACCAATTATTAGTGCATGCTTGTAACCATGGTAAGGAAGTAAATGTCACACTTCTTTTATCCCTCCCCCTTAAGTGATGCGAAGCCCTAGTATTACCATGCCAAGTCTGCCAACTCTGCCAAATTGCTAATTTCCAAATTTGCACAGGAATTGACAGTCTCCTTATTACAGGGGGTGGGACCGCTCGTCCCCAACTCATCCCCATCCCCATTATCTGGAGAAGGATTATGTGCCACAAGCGCATTTCTGTCGTTCTCAGAACTGTCAGTGTGTCTGAAAGTCTCACTTACTATCTGGTTCAGATCTCGCAGCGGAGTGGTGATTTCCTGTTCTTCCTGTTCCTCTTCCATTACCCTTTCCTCACTCTCACTTACCGCGGGCTCAACACCAGGTTGTTCCTGTAGAACAGCCTTGGTGCAAGGGTTAGGATGATACCAGGTGGATCGTCCTTCGACGTGATCTGCACTGGGCGAAGCCTTGGTTACCGTAAAGGGCCCTTCTCTTCTTGGCTCGTTCAAATTTCTTCGGAATATCCGCACATAAACCTGATCTCCGTGTTTAATAGGTCCTTTCTCCAGTTCTGTCTTTCTCTCCTTTTGTTTTTCCTGTGTATTAATAGACTTGTGTATCATAGTTAGTTGCTGCATGTACTGTTTCAGTTCCAATTCAAACTGTTCCAAACTAGGTCCTTTATATGGGCCTCTCCATTTAGGCACTGGCATGGGTCTGCCAGTGAGCATTTCATGTGGTGTCAGGCATGTTATACGATTAGTCTGCATGCGATAGCTCATCAGCGCTAAAGGCAGGACATCAACCCAATAGAGCTTAGTGTTTGCACAGATCTTATTCAGTTTAATTTTCAAAGTCCCATTAATTCTTTCTACCATTCCCTATGACTGAGGATGATATACGCATACATATCTCTCCCTTATCCTTAGAGCTTGCAATACCAACTTAACCACGTTTTAGATAAAGGCTGACCCAGTATTCGGAACTGATCTCTGAGGGTATTCCAAATCTTGGAATTACTTCGTTTGTCAAAAATTTTACTACAGTTCCTGCTCCTAAATCTTTAGAGGGCACTGCCTCTAACCACCTTCTAAATTTATCAATCACCACCAGCCTGTACCTCTTTCCTCTTACTGCCTTTATGATATCCACATAATCAATCACTGAATGTTTGAATGGTCCTTCGGGTACAGGTATATGACCTATAGGTGTCGGAATTCCTTTCCTAACGTTGTTTCGTGCACACACCGCAAAGTGCGACAGGATATGATCAACCAAAGCCTGTAAGAAGGGTGACCAGAATCCATCCTTTTTTTTCATCTTTCTCATCACTTCCCTCCTTGCAAACTGGTCCAGTCCATGTGCCTCTGGAATGAGGGTAGTCAATAAAGGGGTGGGAGCTATCAACAAACCGTCATCCGTGCTCCATAAGCCTTCCTGGTTCCGCTTGGCTCCTCTTTGTCTCCACATTGTTTGTTCTGCTAGAGTTGCCTTACCTTGTATTTCAATTATGTCCTCCAGTACGGGTTCTGGACTCAGTCTCACCTGAGGTGCAATAACAGCCAAACGATATCCAGAAGCTTTCTCAGCTGCTTCATCCGCAGCCCGATTTCCCTTTGTCACCAAGTCATTTCCCTTTACGTGCGTCTGACACTTTATAATAGCCAATGCTCTAGGTTTCATCATTGGTGTTATTAAATCTAGAATTTGCTGAAAATGCTGTATCGGGTGTCCATTGCTTTTCTTGAAAGCTCTTTGCTTCCATAGTGCCCAAACAAATGACATTCTCCATTAGCATGTGCTGAATCTGTATAAATATCAACTTTCTCACCCTCCATCATCTCACATGCTGCTGTCAGAGCCTTAATCGCTGCTAATTGAGCTGAACAGGGTTGCGGACAAGCTTCCAGCCTAATTGTTTTAAACTGAGACTGATCCTGTTGCACCACTGAAAATCCTGCGTGATTTCCATTGTGGTCTCTGTAGCAAGAGCCACCCACAAACAATATCTTCTTATTTACCTCATCCAACGGTTCTGACTGTAAATCCACTCTTAATTTGGCAAATGTCATCGTATCCCTTACACACTCATGGGACTCTCCTTCATAACCCAGTGGAACATAATCAGGTATGTTACTTGCCTTACGGTTAGGGTATCAGTACAAACTTTCCCTTTTCCATTAATTCTGCTACCTTATAATGCGTCTACAGAATCACAGGATAACCCATGGTCACAGATGAGGCTTTCTAATAAGCATAGTACCATGCTGCCAATCCCTGATAACAAGGTGGATATCCCTGTGCCACCTCATCCCGTCGCGCACTATAATATGCTATTGGCTGTTTTGTTCTTCCTATGCACGTCTCCTGTGTCAACAATGCTGCAACATAACCTTCCTGCCTGTTCGACACATAGAGATGAAAGGCCTTTTCATAATCAGGCAAAGCTCGCGCTGGGGCTGATTGCAATTTCTGCTTAAATGTGTTAAAATCTATTTCTCCCTCTTCATTCCACTGCAGAACACCCTTCAAGTCTGTATGTCCAGCTTCCTTCATCATTTTCCTCAATGGTATCACAATTTCAGCATATTCTCCAATCCAATCTGAACTGTATCCTGCTATTCCCATAATTGTCAAACCTGTCCTACTGTCTGAAGTTTAGGAGCCTTAGTTATTGTTGCAATTTAATCCGGTGCTATCGACTTTGTTCCCTTATATATTAAACTACTCAAACATTCCACCTGCCTTTTACAAAACTGCAGCTTCTTTCTGGATACTTTATGACCTCTAAATGCCAATCTTTCTAACAAAGCCAGAGTATCCCTCTCGCACTGTTCCTTGCTTTCGGAGCAAATCAACAAATCTTCCACATACTTTATCAGTGTACTGTCCAGTGTTATACCCTCTAGGTCTGCCTTCATTACCTGGTTAAAAATATGTAGTGAATGCTTAAATCCCTGTGGCATTATAGTGTACGTATACTGGTTACCTCTGTAAGTGAAAGCAAACAAATACCGGCATTGCTTTGTTAAAGGAATGCTGAAAAAAGCCGAACAGAGATCAATCACCGAAAAAAAAACTGCCTCCGGTGGAGCACTAGTCAGCAGCGTATGTGGGTTTGGGATTACAGCTGGACAATCTCCACTACCTCATTCACTGCTCGCAGATCATGTACCAGTCTGCATTTGGACTTGTCCGCTGTCAAGACAGGTAACAGTGGAGTATTACAGGGGCTGCCCGTACTTTCAAGCACTCCTACCTCATGCAATCCCCGTATTGTTAGTGCTATTCCTTATTCTGCTTCCGGTTGCAGGGGATATTGTGGCCTTATAGGTAGAATCACTCCCTGTTTTAGTTTTATTTATACTGGGTTTGCTGATTTTACTCTCCCTACATCTGTATCGTGTTGTGACCATAAAATGACTGGCAGTGCCTCCAGCCTTTTATCCCTCTGCTGGTCCTCTTCTTCTACTAGAAATTTCATGTGTCGTTGATGGGTTACCTCGACATCCTTAGGGTTTCCGACTGTCTCTATATCTACTACTACTCTGACATAATTATCGACCCCAGACTTCCATATCCTTGGTGTCACTATCTGCCAATCAATAATTGTTCCTGTTGCTTCACCATGCGCCCCAAATCTTTGGACTGGTATCCTTCATTTACTTACAACGTTACATGGGGTGCAGCTCCTGGCACCCTGTACCATTTCTGCAGAAATGCATTTTGCTTTATATGCAAGGCAGCTCCCTGTTTCCCTATTATTATTGCCTCACCTTTTAAATCCTGCTGAGTATTTACTCCGTTGTGCCATTGTCTTTCTATTTCTTTACACTGATTCTCGTCAAAAATTATTGTACAATGCAACTCAGTCTTAGGCGGCTTGGCCTTAGGTAATATTGCCAGAGCGCCCTCTTTCCATTTTGTACAAGTTTCCAGACTTGATCTTCTATGTCCTCTATCCAATACACATTCTCGCTTTCAGCTGCCTGCATCACCAGCTGAATGCTTATTTTTCCCATATTAACCCCTTCGGGGTACAGTCTAATCTCAATCCCAATCTTAGCAATGCAACTCTGCCGAGAAATTTGATCGGAGTTCCTTCGAACACGAAAAGCGGTAAAATTATTTCATTATTTCCCATCTTCAAACTCACTGGAGCTATAAATTGTGTTAACTGTGCTTTTCCCGAGGACCCTACAGTTTTAACAAACTTTTCTGTCATGGGAAGCTGGGAGACGTACTGTGGCTGTACAGAAGTGTATTTGGCTCCAGTACCTATCAACATTGTTTTTATTTGCCCTTCCAGGATGATCTGAGCAATGGGATTTTCTTCCGCCTACTGAGTTATTATTGGGTACTGTCCCTTCCCACCCGGGTTCTCTGGGAAGCCTTAGCACCTTCCATAGGGGTTGAGAGGTCCAGTCGGACCTGCTGGGGCTGGTCCTTGAGTAAACTGCTGCTCTGCAATCATTGACTCTCGCCGAAATGTGGCAGGCCAAGGGTTGTAACACAGTCTCTCCTGATGTGCCCTGGCTGACTACATCGCTAGCATAATCCTCCCTTTCCTCTTTCTACCTATCTGTTCACTGGCCCTTTTTGCCAATTACCCCTCTGCACTCTTCCTTGGAAGTTCCAGTCCTGTCTGGGCAGTAGTCCAAATTTGTTTTGCCCCTGATATGGCGTTTGAGGTAACGCTCCCTCAAAGGCATTTATCACTGGCATGGTGCTTTCTGGCCCTTGTCTCGCAATATAACAGGTTCCTCCAAAAGCTGATGCTTTGTTCGTTTCTGTCGGCACAATCGGATCAGTTGTTGCTGGCAACACCTTTTTGTCTTTATCTTTTTCTTTCTTTTTAAGCTCCTCAAGCTGCATCTGTGTCAGCTTTCTTTGCACCTACTCCTGCTGCTCAATCAGCTTTTGTCTGTCTTTTCGGTATTCCTCGACTGTGTGGACTACGTGGTCCCTAAATTCTTGGCGGGACATTGACGTCAGCCCTACCACCTCCTCCAGTCTGGACTTGACTTGGGGGGCATTGCATCTACAATACCAGTCCTAAACAATATGGTCATCAACTGGTTGCCCTCCACCTCTTACTCTGTTTCCAGTCTCCACTTTTTCAACTGGTTTTCTAGGTACGCTGCCGGGTTTTCAGTCTCTCCCAGTGGATCCCCTTTAAAGCTTTGGGGTCCACTTCAGGTGGATAGCAGTCTTTGAGGGCCCTCCTGAGCCTCTGCCTCACTCGATCAAACCCGCTTCCATCAACATTTGAGTTGTCTGCCACGTTCGTTAAGCCAGCTGAAATCATCAGTTTTCGAGGTTCCCACCACCTTTATCAATAGTGCCTTCAAATCACCCATTGCCAGTAAACGTCCTGTGGTCTCGTCCTCAAAGGCTCTAATCCGTTTTTCCGCGCTATCGTATATACTGGGTAATTTATTTATCAGCCATTCCAGGTCCTTAGTTCCCGAAGTAATGTACTGTTTCTGTCCTGCGCCTTTCACTAACAGTGGATACACTCCCCTTCCTCCCTCCGGGCACTGTCTTATTGATGCACTGTCCAATTCCTCATCATTCTCTGATCCTGATTCTATTTCTATTTTCTGCCACCCCGATTCTGCCGGGGTTTCTTTTCTCCCTTGCCCTCCTGTTTTCTCCTGTTCCCTTTTCATGTGAAGTCGCTCAGCGTACCTTTTATACGTCCGGAATTCCTCGAACTCCCTCCGTTCTCTGTCCTCCCGCAATTTCCTACTCTCTTCCTGTAATTCTAACCTTTGCCTTCCATTTCCTCCTTTGCTGCTACAACATTCTCTTTTCTTCCTCCCCTCTCTCTCTGACTTCCCTATCTACCGCTCATCGTCATAGAATTCTATTTCCCCTTGTACCCCCACCATTCCTTTCATTATTGGGCACTGTTTTGGAATCCCTTGGTCTGGATAGGGAGGGGGGTTTTCTCCCTCTTTTAAGTCCGGATATAAAGGCGACTTTCCCTCCTCCTCTGTTATGGGAATCTGTCTCTCTGGCTTCCTTGCACCCTCTCATGACGCCTGATATGCTTTTCTCAACTTTTCTCCTTCCGTCCTGAAAGGTTTTAGTAACTCTGCCTCCTGCTGCCTCTTCTGGTTCCTTTTTTCGGATAAGTCTTTTGGTTTGTAGTTTTTTATTAACCCCTCCATTTCCTCACAGAGACTTAAGTCAGAAGTTCACTCTTTTGGCCATTTCGTAACTAGATCTTTAGTTCTCTTTTCCCATTTTTCCGAAATTTTTGTGATATCACTTTTAGATACTGGAAATGTTTTGCTCAATTTTTCAACTGCAGTTCCTTTTCCCGTCATGTTTTTACAGGGTGTTTCTCAGAATGTCACAACTCACTTGTAAGCGTTATTGTTTCCTATACTACGCCTACACCTAACTATAGTTTTACTTCCCGATTTTCCGGCTTTTATATTATTTAATCATCCAATATATCAAAAATTCTTACCTCTTCCTTTCTACCCGTGCAGACCGCTTCCTTGGGCGGTATCCTTTCAGACCCTCTTCTCCTGCGAGGCGGTATCAATGAGGACTTTCTTCCCTGTCCTTTCAGACCCTCGTCTCCTGGGAGGCGGTAGCCACAGGGGCCCTGCCTGTTCAGAACCTCGTCTCCTGCGAGGCGGTAGCCACAGGGACTTACCAACACCACGTGGAATTTTTTATTCAATCTCTCCTCACCCCACTGCGCAGTTTTCTTGATCAATCCTCTGAGTCTCCTTTAATTTAATTTTATACTAGATCTTTGGATCAGAGAGACCCTTCGACAATCGTTGAACACTTCTGAGTCCGGAGACCTCCCACACCCAACAGAGTTTTGGTTATGGGTCTCTTGTCGATCCTGTTCGTGAAGCCAAATTTGTCGTGGTTACCCGCATTAGATGGATGACCAGGAGAAGCAGAGGATTACTCAAGAAGTTACACCTATATTTGCAAAGAAAAGTTGTGACTGTCAGGCAGTCAGTTACTAGTCACGCTCTGACTACTGCCCTCTCTGACGTCCCCCGAGAAAAGCTCGAGGGCCTTTTTTATACCTTTTTTCTCAGCTTAATTACATTGTTACAATCCATCATGTTCTCTCTTATCTTCACAGTTTCATCCTTCACCATTTGCCTCCTTTCACAATTGTCTCCTGGCTCACAACCATTTGTCTTTCTCACAGTCAATTCCTGTCTCATTCACAGGGTGCCCAAATTATTTATGGGTATTAGGAGAAGTGGTACTAGGCTACAGAATTATCAGTTAAAAAACTGATAATTCTGTAGCCTAGTAGCAATACTCTATTGGTACTCGGCTTATTCGCTACAAAGCTAACGGTTATAAATCATTACGAGGTTCCCCTATAACCTATGACTCCTGAAACTTGCTACATCTAGCTTATCAGTTAAAAAAACAATCAGCTTCAAAACTGCTGCAAAATCATTTGTCGCACAAATGGTAACGACCGTTAGCTACACAATAGATCAATAGTGTCTTCCTAGGACTGTGCTAACCATGGTTTAATGAACTACACTAAATCGAAAGTGTCTCCCTAAGAATGTGCTAACTATTTATTTAATGAGCTATATGTTCCCCGCACTAAGAGTTTCCCGCCCCTGAGCTGAAGAAGAAGGAGGCCCAGCGGCCATCTTAAGGAGATCAGCAGTCATCTTAAACACAGAGAAGTTTATGAACAAAAAAGTATAGCCTCTACTTTCTATTTTTTCTATATGCTCTCGATGGTTTCAAAGATAGGAAGGGATGTTACTGTGATGGACCGCCTTGTATAGACGACTCTTTGCAGCCTTTTCTTTTACCTCTGCAAAGGAATTGCCGAATCAGGCCATGGTGCATCCAGTCAGATACTTCCAACAGTGCATGTGCAGATGTTTATCAGAGTATTTGGTGACGTGTAAAATCACCTTAAGCCTCCAAGAATGTTGGAGCTTATGCAAGGACAACACGGTTCCTCTGATCCACGGCCTAAATGACAACATTCTTCAGGGACATTTTACATTTAATCTGTCCGCCAACATTTGGAAGGAAGAAAATTACATGGCGCCATGAGGATATTTCAAGGGGAATAGCTGAATTGACCCTCTGTCTCTCCGCCTTATCACGTACTTTGGAGGACGCTGCACTTCAGAGGATCACAGCCAGCAGATTTCTGGGGAACAGCCCATGATTAGCTGTCGCCCTGATCTGAAGTACACCAGAATCCGCACTCTTCTGCGCTGGCAGCCAAATATTTCAATGCATTAACGATGCAAGTTGAACTCAAAGCTTCGCGAGGTGTGTGGAATGGACCAGCTGCCAATTAAACGAATCTTTCAGCCGGGTCCACCCGTTGGTGCAGCTCAGAAAGATTGTTATCTTTCCCATCAGAAGTCAGTAATTTACTCAAGAAAAGGACGATACCGTCTGCAAAACCCAGCGTTATGTGGTGTTGTCCAGTTAGTACATAACAGGTTGCTCTTGTGTGCACCAAAACCCCCTTAAATTTTCTCCATCATGTACCTTTTTAAACGTATTGCAGCAACTCATGACAGGTAAATAAATGAACCTCTACTGGCAACAGCATTGACGTTTAATGGCGAAATTCAGTTTTCCCATTTACTTCCACCATTGATTTGACTGTTTAACAATGGCACAAATTTAAGTGTCGCAGGTTTCAGGCAATAATTGGTGGATGGGACATTCACTGGCCCCATTACTGGTGTTAAAAATAACAAAGAGACTGGCTGAGCACATGAAGCGTTTGATTTTTATATCTGGGGGGTTAGGCATGGATGTCAGGATGTCAGGAAGGCGCCAGACCTAAGGAGTGGAATTCTTCCGCAATAAAGCGAGCGATCTGGTCTCCAGCTGGAGGCGTGGGTCGAATCCCACTGCTGACATACGTTTCGTTTATTTGTAAATGTGGCCCTTTTAAACGATTTCAATTAATATCAGGTAACGAGACTTACAGTGGATGAAAAGGAGCAAGGAAAACCACGGATTGTTTTCTCCCAGCAGGTCTTGGGGTGCAGCGAACTCAGAATACACGCGGTTTTGGTGAGAAGAGTCTGTGACCTCTTCTCCACCACGTCTTTCGGTTCGACAGTGTGATATTGATGCCTGTGACGCAGGTGGTTGCTGAGTGTGTTATGATTAATTCATCGTTTAAACGAAAAACGAATACAGGGCGACATTATAAGGGACCCCGGTAACATAAATGCATATCAGGCGAGTCCCTTGTGTTGCACGGCTTGGAGCTGCTGGGAATTCTGGACGCTTCTTACCCTCTGCCTGACCAGATATGCGATTGGTACTTCCAGTTTGCCCAGCTTGAGCGCCGTATTTCGAATCCTAAACTTCGACCGGAGGCATCCGCAGAGAGGAAAGTCGCGTTGAGAGCACATCTTTGAGACAGTCGCTTTGAAGCTTAAAGAACGACACTTACAGAAGGAATCGGTGTCCAATAGGCATAAGAAGAACGGGAAAAACGCAAGCAGCTTGGAAACATCGGAGAGCTTTACGCTCCAATATCCAGCCTCTCTCTGTGTTGGGAGTGGTGGTTTGACGGGTTTCACTGAAGAGCGCACGCAGTGCCTTGATCACCG
Organism: Pristis pectinata; assembly: GCF_009764475.1. NCBI lineage: Eukaryota > Metazoa > Chordata > Chondrichthyes > Rhinopristiformes > Pristidae > Pristis > Pristis pectinata. The sequence continues at coordinate 43,272,526 of NC_067422.1, read as the reverse complement.
CACCACGTGTGAGTCAGCTGCACATGGAGGCAGGGGGAAGCCTCCAAGGGCAATGAGTGCAGGAGACTCAATCTTGGTGGGGTGGGAATAGACAGGGTATTTAGAGCTCGGAGCCGTGAATCCACAATGGCGTTTCCATCCCGAATGCCAAGGATTTCCCAGAACGTCTGCTCGGTGTTATAATGCGGGGGGTGGGGAGGCGGTGGGTGGTGGCTGCAAACAGGCAAGATTGATGATTTACGTTGTTACCAGCGACATAGGAGTGAAGTCCATCTTCGTAAATTTCGGGTAACTGCATCGTCGATTAAACAACGAGATTACTTCCGCTGCATCGCCCTGGTTAGTCCAGGAATAGGATGAATGTTTGCATAAATGTTTGTTCAAGGGATGGTGTAATACCTTGGAATTCTAGACGACTGGAAGTGTACAAACTAGGTAGATTCTACCTGAACAGTAGTGGTCCAATACCCTTGCAGAGGGATCTCCAGTGTTATGAGGAGGATTTAAACGAGGTTGACAGGGAACAGGACACCGAGAAGGAATCAGAGAATATCCTCCATGTGTAACGGGAGACGGCACTTAAAATAATATGGAGACCCTAGGGGACAAGAAAGATAACTGACGGGCAAGAATGAGGAAAAACACACAAAATGCTGGAGGAACTCAAAGAGGGTCAGTCCAGATGAAGGTTCTTGACCTGAAAAGTCGTCTGTCCATTTCTCCGCATTGATTCTGCCTGACCCGCTGAGTTCCTCCTGCATTTTGTGTGTTGTTCCAGAATTCCAGCATCTGCAGTCTCTTTTGTCTTTGAAATTAAGGAAAAACTCGAAGCACTTGGTGAGAATAGTCCAGGCAAAATTGCAACCAAGAAAGTGTGGGGCGCTTCAGAGACTGAAGTGGCAAACTGTGCGTGGAGCCAGATACCGTCGGTCCTCAAATGAATACGTCACATCTGTATTGCAGATGCAGAGGTCAGGGAGGGAAACTGAAATCCTATAACATATTATCATTGAAAGGAGTATCAAATAACTTCGTGGGCTTAAAGGTGCAAAACTCCGCATAGCCTGCACAGTTGTAGCCAAAGAAGAAGCTGGAGGAGAGTGCTTGGGTCTGAATAGATTTTTATATCTTCGCTGTATGAAGATGATGTTTCCGATGACCAACATACTGGTCCGTCAGAGAAGGGCATCAGGAAAGCGAAAGATATATCCCCGGAGCAGTGTCGTCCTACACGCCCCTTTTCACTGGGCATTTTGTCAAAGTTATCTGTCAGTGCTCACAACGTTCGTCACTACATACTTCCTTGTATTAAGATTATTTTGACAGTTCTGTGCCGACTCTCCCAGCCAGTTCTCACCTCCTCATTGCTCACCACATTTTCACCATTTGTATTTGTACATAGAACCCTGCAGACTCGTTCTAAGTCGTGTTTCGAAGGATTGTGGATGCAATGAAGAAAGGGATATGATAGCTGGAATACAGTAAATGGGAAAGAAAACTCTGAAGTCCGAACGCAAGCCACACGTGTCATAACATTAACCACTTCCACCCTTCTATAACTTGGTAGAACAAGTGGCACGTTAAGGATCTTGAGTCGAGTGCGTTTCCTGGTGAAGTGACCGAGTGGTCTGAGGCGCGAGATAAACGTTCCAGGAAGCTGTGGCTTCAAATCCCACCATGACCAAAGAGGTGACTTCACCATTTTCATCAGGCGAAACTGCTTCGTGGGTCGTCCGCCCCGAATAAGATTTTTTTTTCGTTGATGTATAAAATGGGAAAACACGGAAATTAATTCATCAACTCGCGCGTCAAACGGTTTCCCTGTGAAGAGAACACCGGCTTCCGCCTCAAATCTCGGGGATGACATCCGTCAATCATTGCAACTTGCCTGTAAGTAATATCTGAACGTTGTCTCATATGCTGACATACTTCCCAAACTGCGGAGTCTGCAGTTGGGGGCAGTTAACCTGATCAGTATTTCGACATATTCAGTATCAAGCATCTTATTTTGCACACTCTTGTTAAATGTTGAGGAAATGGGTAACGTTGATTTTCAAAGGGACGAGGCGGTGCTTGTGTACAACTCATCGTAAGTCAAACTGCAGTCGTCATAAGAGACTGGGAATAGCAGGATTCAAGTGGAACTAAGTTTCTCTTCAGCTAGAAATCTGGCTTTGTATTGGAGGAGAGACAGGGGGGACTAAGCCTGAATTGTCGGAGAATATTTCAGCTACACCTACAAAAGGGTAACGGGGTTCGAGAGACCTGAGGTTCAATTGTCTTATGAATGTATAAAACATCCCGTGAAATACCAACAACATCAGCAGCGCCGATGAAGTTACGATCTGGCTGTACTAACAAAACACAAAATTAATAAAACTTCCAAGAGATGTCGGAATTCCATGTTCCTGCCCATCTGTATGTCGCCACAAACACGAACATGACTGAACAGGTCTGTCAGCTACTCTCCTGGATACTCAGGGATATTTGTCAAATGTCGTGTTCTTTTCATTGAATCAACGTTGGCTTGGCTTAAATGTTTTCTTCCCTAATATATCGTAACTGGTTATTTCTTCCCCAGTTTACAAACTCGAGCATCTTGAAAACAACAGATGTAATACCAGTGGGGTTATGGTTCCCGTTTTGCGCCACCCCCCTTTTGTAAATTGAGAAGTAACTTTTCAAATTCGTTGGCACCTCTTCGGAACTCTCCGAATTCTCAAACAAACTTCAGCCGACGGCTCACTAACTCTACAGCCACGTCCTGTAAACCCTTGGTCGGAGGTCCTCAATATTATTCACTTGTCTGTCTTTGCCCCCATTACTTAAACCAATATTCCGTGTTGGCGACAGCTGAAATCTTCAACGTGCTGGTTGAGGTGTCCTCTACAATGAAGACTGGTGTATCTTATCGGTTCATGTTGTTTGCCTTCCGTCCCTGTATTAACACCCCTGTGTCACCATCAATGCCCCAACATAACCTCAACCACTGTCTTCAATCTTCTCTCCCAATGTAGGCCCCTGTCAGTTGTTTCAGTATCACGTGTTGCTTGTCGCCCGCTGTCAGTTTTCTCTACCGTCATTAGCTTGTAAGCTGATTGCTGCAGTTTCACAAAATACAACCGCAGTATTCTGAACTGCCACGGCTTTAGGCATTTGTAAGCTTCAGTTTTTCATCAACATTGCACTTAACCTCCCTTGTTAGCCATCAACTCTCTCTATCGTATTCACTTACATCCAGAATTCAGTTCGCTGCTTCCTGTTTGTATCAAGGCTCTGCTGAGTTCTGGAGCGGAGTATACCGGCCGAATTTTACACTGAGTTGGGGTGAGTTACTCCTACCTGATAGAAGGTCGCTGAGGCGGCTTTGATTCAGTCAGCACATCATTCTCGGGACACAGATTGATTGGGCAGTGGGCCACGCGAGATTGCGGGATGAATGCCTGGAGAGTAGAAGAGAAGAGTATGTTTTCATGACTAGGAGAGTCTAGGATCCGAGAGCACAACCTCAAAATAAAAGGGCGTTCCTTTAGAACTGAGGCGAGGATGATTTCTTTCAGTCAGAGGGCGGGGAATCTGTGGAATTCGTAGCCACAGAGGGTGGTGTAGGCCAAGTTCTGCGTCTGATAAATGCAGAGATTTACAGATAGCTTGAGGTGCTTAATGGTCACTGGGACAAGGTGGTAGGATGGGGCTAAAAAAATAATGTCAGATATGATTGAATGGCGGAGCAGATTCCATGAGCCCAATGGCCTTATGTGTTGGCCAAATTCTTATCTCTTATGGTCTTATGAAACTGAAGGAATCTCGGTGAACTGACGTCTCATGTTTTCTGTATCGCAAAGTAAGAAAAGCGATAGTCCACGTCAGAGGAACTGTCCAGGTAAAGGGAGAATGAGCGGTTCATGTGAACATCGGATAACGCATTAAAATTTCGAGTCTGGCTTATTGAGTGGAATACAAGAAAATACACAGTGCGTTAGTAACACGGTTTTAATGATCGCGGTTGTTTCTGTCGAGAATTAAATTTCTGTGCAATCATGGAATGAGATCCAAGCGATTTTTGTGGAATATTGGATTTGAGGCGTGACAGAGTTACTGGAGTCATGGGCTAATTACCTACGGAGTGGTCAATTGAGATGAATTGTTTGATGTCATCTGGAGGACGGGCAATAAAGGCAGATATTTGGGGGAGCATTTTGTGTTGACCTCGTGGTAACTTCAATATTATTAACAACGATGGGCGCTTTCCCAGTACATCAATGATATTTTCGATTGTGTCTGAATAATTCGGGTTTAAAAGTGATTAACTCAACCTGTTTGTTGAGTTACTCTGAACAACATCAGACTAATTAGTTCCAAGTGTCCCACTGGAGAGGTGCATTTTTTCTATTAATACGAAGATCCTTATCGTGTACCGCTCCAGTGTCAGAGACAGAGTCACCCCCGACATTGACAGTAACTCTCTCCATAAACTTGAGAAGATGTTCTTTGATTTCGAGAAACTCTATGTCTTATATCAGATTGAGAAGATCTACTATCCCATCCTGGCTCTTCTCGGTGTCCCTGGTAAGTCAGCTGATCGGCTGTTTGAGCTGCAAGTTATATGTATCTGTGCCACTGTGCTTCCTCGTGCCATCATTACAGAAACCAGAGTTATCAGTTCCTGATCCTCATGTGCGGTTTGTCAGCGTGCCGCTGTTTGCTCTCATTAATGTATTCATCGGCCAAGTGGCAAGTAACAGAAAATGGACAGACTCCTCCCGTCTCAATGTGGTACTATCGGAGGGAGACTAACAATTTCTGGTGTGCATTGCATGCTTGCACCGAGCACCTGTGTCCGACCGGACAGGTGCACCGTGGGAGAATAAGATCAGTGAACGTGGTCTGCAACAAGGTTTTGGACTGGACACGGAAGACGAGTTGGCAGCAAAGTGGATTGTTGACGAACTTCACCCTGATCAATCGCAGCCACACTGTTTACCAGTGCGTCCGGTATCTCCTGTTCTGTGTCACTTGTGGTCACTTGTGAAAAAATACAGGGAGATAATTTTCATTGCACATTGATTTCCTTCTTTGTATCGTAATTGATCAATGGAATTAAAAATCCAACACCAACTCGGCACATTCGAGGCGAGACGTAAACTGGCTCAAATCAATCTCCTTCTCTATCACCGTGCAAATCATTGCATGAGTTGTCACTTCAATAAATTGAATATTGGACCACTTTACTGATTCAAAAGCTCTTTATCAAATGTAAGGGTAGAATGGGTCGGGCATCTGATCGAATGTCAGTGGTGTCTAAATTGCCCAAGGTCGGGATGATCGGCTCGAATTAAGAAAACGCACTATCAATAAAATCTCCAACATTTGTTCGAATTCCATGTTCGTTATCAACTGGTTGACAACACGGTGACAACAAATTTGCGCCACCAGTGAGTAAAGTGTAGGTTGGAGCTGATCTTTCTGAACACAGTCAGGAAACGAAATCACACAACACTAAAGACCCCGGGTCCGAAGCAATTTGTCGCTGTAATTAAATGAATAAACCCAAGGTAATATTACCGAAGCCGGTCACATCCTGTTTATACTTTTGTTGCAGTCGCACAGACAGGGATTTATCTCACTGTTACCTGTTTAATTTCAAAATCAGCAAAGGGATATGAGATTAGTCTTAACCGAGCAAGACGTACTCGGCACAATGGTTCTGAAGGTTCTGGAAGGTGGGAGTTTGATCGCCTTCATTGCATTTCATCAGTAAAAGTTCCGTTCCTTACAGAAATTTAATCCAGGAATATTCCGATACCTCTCACGTGCTGTTTGATTGATTTTTCTTCTCATTTCCTTTCCCACAGTTAACCTGGTGATGATTATGATCCTGTCGCTGAAAAGGTGCGGTCTCTCCAGATGTATCACCCGCTACCTGGTGGCCATGGCAGCGGCGGATCTACTGGTCGTTATTTTTGATCTAATATTGAGGCAGATCCCGATTGTCTTTTCCATTTGGTTTGTGATATTCGCCCCCGTGTGTAATTTCCACACCGTCCTGCTTCACGTAGTTACGGACCGATCCGTCTGGTTCACCGTCACGTTCACCTTTGACAGATTTGCTGCCATTTGTTGCCATAAACTGAAATTTCGGTATTTCACCGAGAAAACAGCGTCTACGGTTCTGGGAACAGTGACTGTTCTGAGTAGCATAAAGAATGTTTTCTGGTATTTCATATACACACTTTAGTACAGGTTGGTGAATACTCCTTGCTTTTGTTACATAAACCTCCGTGTTATAAAGTCAATGACCTGGACAACAATTGAGTTTCTTCATTATTTTCTCACCCCTTGTGTCCCGTTTGTTTTGATTATGCTCTTCAACACCTTAACAGTCAGACACATTTTAATGGCGAGCAGAGCCCCCAGGCGACTCCGGGGTCAGAAACGTGGGGAGACTCCCAGAGATCGAGAGATGGAGAGCAGAATGAAATCCATAGTATTGTTGTTTGTCATCTCGGGAAACTTCATTCTGTTGTGGTCAGTGTTTACGGTGTATTGTATCTGGAACCGACTTTGCAATCTAGCGTACGATTGTTTTCTTCCCAGCATTTATCAGCGAAATAGGTTTCATGCTGCAGCTTCTGAGTTGCTGCACAAACACGTGCATTTATGCAGTGACACAGACTAAGTTTCGAGAGCAGTTGGGTACTGTGGTGACGTATCCGTTTAATCTAACTGCAAAATTAATTACACACGGTTAAGAAGTGAACAATTTGAAGATTCAACCTTTATTTCAACGTCCTCTCCATCCCAAACTCCACAAGAATCTCTGAGAGAGCGGCAGGGGCGTTGGACCGAATATCTTCACGATCTGTTGCATTTTGAAACGCTCTCCCGCAAAGCGTGCCTTGTTTAGACGCAAGATATTTTCGATATGCTGGGCAGTTCTGTCATCTTCCTTGGAGAACAGAGACGTTTGTTCGTGATACTAAATCGATAAACATTAATTCTAGTCGGCAGTGTGAACAGTTAATTGCAGTCTTTCGAAACTGTTTCAGGAAGCTGAGCCTGTGGAAAGCCGAGTAAACAGCTTATCCAAATTAAAACGTCTAATTTCAATCCTTTATTAATTGCCTCCCAGTCTAGTCAGGGATCGGAGAAACAAAATGTGTTATCACTCCCTGTCATGGTTCCGAGTACTGGCTTCGATTCGGCCACCATGAACCCAGCGGACAGGGATTCCGGGCATGACCTGCAGCTCCACAAGGCTGTGGCAGACTTCTGTACCCTTATCGTGACGGTTGGGAAGCTCAGTGAACAGTTCAGCCGAGTCTCCGTTCTTCTTACCTCTGCCCCTCCGGGATTTCCGTCTGACCAGCCCGGACAATCAGTAAGAACATCACCCTACAGTTTGATGACGCGACCACCCAAGGAACAGCATGTACCTGACCTAGAACCCTACACTTGGGATCTGGGAAACTGCTGGTCCTTTCTACTACAACGCCCGTTAGTTTTTGAGCAGCGGCTCTTCACGTGCACCACTGAGAGATCCAAGGTCGCATTTTTCGTGGGGTTGTTGCGAGGAAGTGCGCTGGAATGGGCCACTGCCATCTGGGACAATCAGCCAGACACCTGCTCCTCATCTCACACCTTCATGGAGGAGATGAGAAATGTCTTCGACCATCCCATCCGTCGGAACGAGGCAGCCAAGCGACTCCTCACCCTCCGTCAGGGCTCCCGCAGCGTTGCAAAATACTCCGTGGAATTCCGGAAGTTGCCTGCCGACTCCGGATGGAATGAGCAGGCTCTCCAGAGATTTTTTAGCAAGGCCTCAGCGACATGATTAAGGACGAGTTGGCAGCACGGGATGAGACAACCAGCCTGGAGGCATTGATCTCTCTCGCCACCAGGCTGGACAACCGACTCTGGGAGCGGCAGAGAGAGAGAATGTTTCGTCCAACACCTCCTTTCCCCCACTGTCACCTTCTAAAAATCTGCTGACCCGACCGTCTCGGCTCCTTCTCCTTTCGCCTCCAGAGGCACTCCCGACCCAGCCGTTTGCACCACCCCGTGGGAGCAACCAATGCAACTGGGACGGAGCCACCCTTCTCCCTCCGAACGACGTTAAGAGCTAGGGATTGCCTCTATTGCGATCATTCTGGCTATTCTCTCGCCACTTGCCCCCTTCGGCCGAAAGGGAGGACTCACCAGTCGAGAGGAGGATACTGGTGAGCCAGACAACTTTGCGTATGGCCTCCCAAAACCGGATGCTGATCCCAGCTACCATCCAACGGTTATATAGCCGTTGACTAAATAACCTCCAACGGTCCCTGTCTTTCTCCGCCTTGGTGTACTCCTGCGCCGAGAGAAATGTGTTGGATGAATGCGGAGCCTCCCCAGCCGGGATTCCTCTGGAGCCATTGAGTGCCCCTCAAGAGGTCCCGGAGCTATATGGCTGACTGTTGACCCGATTCACGCACCGTACACCTCTGTTGTCGTTGCTGATGTCAGGAAACCATCGTGAACGGGTCTAATTCCACCTGATAACCTCCCCACTGACGCCGATGGTCCTGGGGTACCCTTGGTTGAGCCGCCACAATCACCACCTCGATTGGGTGCCTGGCAGAATAGTCGTTTTGAATCCATTCTATCATTCCACGTCTCCAGTCGGCCCTTGCTCCAGTACAAGCCACTGCTGAATCTTCGGCCGCCGAAGCCCCAGGTCCCAGCGGAGTATCACGACCTGGGGAAAGTATTTAGCAAACAATGGGCTCTCTCTCTGCCTCCTCTCCGGCCATATGATTGCGCAATCGACATTCTCCCCGGCGCTCCGCCAGCTGCCAGTCGGCTATATAACTTGTCCCGACCAGTGAGAGAGGCCATGGAGGAGGACATCAATGAATCTCGGTTGGCATTATTCGCCGCTCATACTCCCTGGTAGGCGCAGGGTTCTTTGTGGGAAAGAAGGACGGCTGACTGCGTCCTTGCTTTGACTACCGGGGCCTCAATAACATAACTGTCAGAAATAAGTATCCACTGCCTATCATCAATTCCGCGTTTGCACTTCTTTACGGGGCCACCATATTCTCTAAACTTGACCTAGAAGCGCTTACCACCTGGTCAGGATAAGGGAGGGAAGTGAGTGGAAAACAGCATTTAATACCGCTCTCGGTCACTTTGATTACCTAGTAATGACATTCAGCCTTACCGATGCTCCCGCCGTCTTCGAAGCCCTGATCAATGCTATCGTACGAGACTTCATCAGTCGATTTGTTTGTCTATCTAGATAACATCCTGATCTTTTGCAGTAGTCTCCAGGAACACACCCAGCATGTCCGTTAGGTTTTCCAGAGGATTTGGGAGAAGAAGCTCTTCGTTCAGGGCGAGAAATGTGAATTACATGTCTCCTCCGTCAGCTTCTTAGGATACATCATTGAGAGCGGAAATGTAAGGGGGGGATCCCGAAAAGATCTGGGCGGTGGCGGAGTGGCACCGACCCACGACACGCAAGCAACTCCAACGGTTTCTGGGGTTTGCAAATTTCTGTCGCCGCTTCATGAGGGATTATAGTCGGGTGGCGGCACCCCTTACTTAACTTGCTTCACCTCAGACCCCTTTTCTGTGGAATCCCGAAACTGACTCGGCGTTCTCGGACCTGAAGAAACGCTTCAAGTCTTCTCCTATCCTGGTCCAACCAGACCCTCCCCAATAATTCGTTGTGGATGTCGACTCTTGCAACTCCGAGCTGGGAGCCGTCGTCTCTCAACGCTCCGGTGTGGATATGAGAATGCACCATTGTGCATTTTTTCCTCGTCGGTCTGCCACCGCCGATTCGTAACTACGACGTGGGGAACCGGGCGTTACTCGCAGTCAAACTTGCGTACGAAGAGTGGAGGCACTGGCTCGAGGGAGCGGAACATCCGTTTATCGTTTGGACAGACCACAGGAACCTGGAATATATACGAACAGCGAAACGCCTGAATTCCCGTCAAGCACTGTGAGCATTATCCTTTGGCAGGTTCGGGATTACGCTAACATATCGTCTGGGGTCCAGGAACGCGAAGCCCGATGCTCTCTCCCGACAATACACTGCCGAGGAGGACCATCCTCACCCCGAGACCATCCTTTACCGGTCCTGTGTGGTGGTGGCCCTCACCTGGGAGATAAAGGCTGCACTGAAGGAAGTCCAGTAGACCCATGTTGACCCAACCAACCGACCAGCCAACCGCCCTTTTGTACCAGAGCCTGTGCGATCTCAGATTCTGCAGTGGGAACATTCTTCTCGTTTCGCCTGCCATTCAGGGATTTACAGGACCCTTTTTCACTTGAAGAAGCACTCCTGGTGGCCCGACATGGATGCTGATACACGTTCCATTGTCTCTGCCTGTTCTGTCTGCGTCCGTGGAAAAGCCTCCCACCGACCACCGGCTGGACTGCTTCGTTCCTTACCCGTACCTCGCCGTCCGTGGTCCCATATCGCCCTGGATTTTGTCACAGGACTGCCACCTTCTCACGGGAACACTGCTGTTCTCACCATAGTGGACGGCTTTTCAAAAGCAGTGCATTTTTGTGGCCCTTTCCAAACTCCCTATGCTCGGGAGACAGCTGACTTGGTCGTCAAACTCGCCTTCCGCCTCCACGGAATCCCTGCAGATATTGTCTCTGACCGGCGTCCCCAGTTTGTTTCTGCAGTCGGGAGGTCTTTTTGTCAGGCCCTTGGGACATCCGTAAGTTTATCGTCCGGTTTCCATCCAGACGAGCGGCCAAACAGATTGGGCAAATCAAGAATTGGAAACAGCGCTACGTTGCATAACTGCGAACGACCCTTCAATTTGTAGCACCCAGCTCGCTTGGGTTGAGTACGCCCACAACTGTCTGGTCTGCACTGCCACTGGCATATCCCCCTTTGAATGTTCACTTGGTTACCAAACGCCTCTGTTCCCCATCCATTAAGGGGACATCTACGTGCCCTCAGTTCAGGGCCATCTCCCCTGTTGCCGTAATGTCTGGAAGGACACACGCGCGGCCCTGCTCCGGACTGCCGACCGCAGCCGGAGATTCGCTGATCGTCGGCAGATTCCCAAGCCAGTGTATCAGTCTTGGCAGGAAGTTTGGCTCTAGGGTGAGGACATCCTTCTCAAGGACGAGGCTAAGAAACTGTATCCTCGCTTCTTGGGACCTTTTGAAATTGAGCGGATCGTCAATCACACAACGGTCCGGCTCAAATTGCGTACGACGTTCAGGATACATACCATTTCCATGTGTCTCAGGTGAAGCCAATGGCTAGCAGTCCACTGTGCCCTCCAGCCAAGCCCCCTCCCGCCCCCGCGGATTGTTGACGACCACCCAGCATACACTGCCCGGCGTTTATTGGAATTACGCTGCCGGGGTAGGGGCCTGCAGTACTTGGTGGAATGGGAGGGATACTGTCCGGGGCAACGTTCCTGGGTTCCTCGGTCCTTCATTTTGGACCCCTCTCTCATTCAGGAATTCCATAATAACATCCAGATACGCCCGGTGGGTCGCCTGGAGGCTCCCGTTAAGGATAGTGGTGGTACTATCATGGTTCCGAGTACTGGCCTCGATTCGGCTCCATTGATGATGCCTTGTTGGGCAGCACATGGATTCCCTGCACTTCTAATTGCATACATACACACACCTGAGCCCCATCAGACGCCTAGCATAAGCACCTGGGTTTCTCTAGCACTAGTTTTCAACCTTTGGGTATACTTTGTCTCCTGGCTGCTTAGAGTTGTCAGCTCTTGAGCAGTCCCGGTTTCACTGTTTCTCTTCGGAAATCCAGTTTTCCTGTTGGGACTCCACCTCAGATCCCCGAGGCAAGAATATTTTCCAGTTTCTGCCTGTGTTTGGTTCTGAGAAAGCATCCTGACTCCATTCTCGTACCAGCGTGCCGCATTTGGGTTCTCTGCGAGCTTGCTATTCTATTAACATTGTGACAGTCCCATCCCTCTCCATCGAGAAATGGGGCTCCCTGCGTACAGAGTTATTTTTCAACAAGCCAACATACATTTCAAACAAATACAGGGTGACCGAAGTAAAACCATTCAGCTCCCGTGTTTGAAAGATTTTATGAAATAGTGTATTGCCGGAAAATACAGCACGAATCAGTAAATAACACGAAGGAAATGGTCCGCACATTCTTTTCCTGCCTGTGATGAATTCAAAAGGCTCACAATTGTTCTCAGGATCAGTGTATAAACAGAGAATCTGTGCAGAGCCAGGAAGACCTAGTCTCCAACCTCAAGTTTCCTAGGTAATGCCGCATTCCCGAAGCCTTCCTCTCCTCTTATTTACGACTCCCGATTGAAGCAACATAACTGTATAATAACATTGCCAGACGCAGTCCGCAGGCGCTGGAATCGACAGCGTCAAACACTCTGCCGGAGGATGCCAGCGGGTCCAGCAGAAGTTGTTGGAGAGCGGGACTGGAATTGTTGACGTTTGCGGTCAAAAATCTACATCGGGTTCTGGCCCACGGTTCCGACAAAATGTCATACATTCGTTTCCCATCACGAATGCTGCTGGACCCGCTGAGTTCCTCGAGCAGATAGGTCATTGCTACTGAAATTGGAAGCACTTTCAATCAGTGAAAATCTACTCCCAAAATGACGGATATCGAAGCAAGTTCTCAGCTCAATTTTGAAGCGAATTAATTTATCGGATTAATTTACAAATTGGTTGTCAAGTTTGATCCCAGAAGGCGAAACTGCCGACCTCAGCTTCTGCAGCAGTTGATGACCTATGCAATTAACAGAGGATTCCGCTCTTCATTGCAGAGTTTGTAAATTATTTCTGTCTTTATTTTTCAGTGGATTGTTTTCCAATTGTATTTTTGAAGGGAACTTTGTACCACGCCGAATCGGTGGAGCTGAGGAATGCGTAATGGAAAGACTATAATTGGCTAATTTCTATTCCAGTTATATCAGAGTCCAATTTCTTGCATTTATCTGCACTTGAATGTACTTTCTCTCCTGGATCTCTGAGGTAAGCTCAGCTGAAATTGTGCGCTATGTTAATTGGGTCAGGGATCCAAGCAATTGTGAGGAAAGGCTCTGTCAGCCAGGACAGACAGGACCTGTTGAAACTTACAAAATCACAATGAAGCTTCCAGTAATTGCAGCACTGGAAATATACGTTCTCTTCTCTCACTCAACACATACTCAGGGTGCATGTTTGAGTCGATCCTCCCGGATACAGACAGTAAATCAGGTCGAACATAGAGTTTACCTAGTAGTGGAATATTGGCGGCGTGTTGATCTCCCTCTTTTCCAGGCCACCAATGCTTAATACAAGAGGGCATAGCTTTAAAGTAATGGGTGGGAATTTCATGGGAGATATCAGAGGGAGGTTCTTCACCCAGAGAATGGTTGAAGCATGGAATGAGATTCAGAGGGTAGTGGTGGAGGCTGTTACGTTGGTGAAGTTTAAGAGATTGTTATCTAAACATATGGAGGAATTTAAAATGGGAGATATGTGGGAAGATGGGGTTAGATAGTCTTAAGCGTGGTTTAAAGACGGCACAACATGGTGGGCTGAAGGGCCTGTAGTGTGCTGTATTGTTCTATGGTTCTATTGCTCTATGTGTCCAAAGGAATAACACTGATTCCGGTCATTTTCAGTTCCATTTCACACACCTCAACAGTAGAAGCTATAATGGCACACCCGGGGACTGGTTCACTTTTATTTTTCAATTCAGTCAAAAACAGAATCTGTGTTTAAACTCAGACGAAAGTGACATCCTCGTCACAGTGGTGTTATCGTTGGAGCTTGATGACACGGTCAGCACTGAACACGTAATTTTGTGATTGGATGAGCGTTACTTCCAAGATCTTTATTCCGGGACTCGACGAAAACGCTCAGTTAGTTAACATTCTGTCTTTTTTAATTTGTTTCCTCATTCTCTTTCTTTTTCACACAGTTAAAATGGTGATGTTTTCGGTCCTGTCTCAGGGAAGGTGCACTCCCTGAATATGTGAAAACCTCAAAATGGTGGCCATGTTAGCGGAATAGCTGATGGTCATAGTCATACAACACAGTAACGGGCCCTTCGACCCAACTCATCCAGGCCGATCAAAATTCCCATCTGAACTCGTCCCATTTGTCTGCGTTTGGCCCATATCCATCTTAACCATCCCTGTCAATGTGCCTGTCCAAGTACGTTTCACATGTTGTTAATGTATCTGCTCAACCACTTCTTCTGGCAGCTTATTCCATATACTGACCACCTCCTGGGCAAGAAAACTTTGCCCCTGAATTCACTATTAGATCTCTCCCTTCCAGCATTAAACCTAGGACCTATCGTTCTTAATGCCCCTACCCTGGTAAGAAGACGTCAAATGCAGCTGATTTATCCCCGCATGATTTTATACACTGCAAATAAAACGTCCAAACTTGCACAACCTCTTTCCCTAACTCAGTCGCTCGAATCCCGGAAACGCTCTCGTGAATCTTTTAGAACCTGTTTCCAGCCGAATAACATCGTTCCTACAGTTGGATGACTTAAACTAAAATAAATGTGGTCACACCAACATTTTGTACAACTGCATCATAAGATCCCAAATTTTATATTAATTGACCTGACTGATAAAGGCCGGCCTGCCAAAAGCTCTATTCACCGCCTTATCTACTTGTAAGGCCAATTTCAGGGAACCATTTACTTGTACTCGTCTTTTCTCTGTTCTGCAGGAATTCTCGGGTCACGCCTTTCACTGTGCAGATCCGACCATCATCTGTCATCTCAAAATGCAACATGTCGCACATCCGACTGAAACGCCCTCCAGAAACTGTTCTTCAGCGCTCTTACCCGGCTGATCAGGATGCTTTAGTGCATCCTGATAATCACACCTTTTTCGTGTCATCTGCAAACTGACGAACCAATCCGTGTTCATCCTCATCCAAATCATTGATTGAGACGACAAACAACAATGTGCCAGACACCGAGCTCTGCGGAACCACGCCAGTCACGAAAATTCACAACTCCAGTCGGAAAATCGTCCTTGCAGCATCACCCCCTGCATCATACCATCAAGCCAATTCTGTATCCAATTATTTAACTCTCCCGAATCACATGCGATCTTTCCACAGCAACCAACAATGCGGACCCTTATCAAAGGCCTTAATAAAGTCGATATGGACAACGTCTACCGCCGTTCCCTTGTTGACCTTCTTGGTCCTTTCTTCTGAAAACCCAATCAAATTGATGAGACATGATCTCCCACTCACAAAGCCGTGATTCCTTTCCCTAATCAACATTCAACTTTCTAAATGCGGTCTGTCTTATCCCTGAGAGTCACTTCTGGTTGCTTCTTTTCCACAGATTACATTAGCCCCCTCCGGTCGTCTGGAACTTCACCTGTCGCTAATGATGATGAATATGTCTCAACCAGGGATAATACCGCAATTTCTTCACCAGCTTCTCACAGCTTTCTTGGTATATGCCTGTTCAGGCCTTGGAGAAGTATCCACCTTCATACATATTAAGTTATCCAGTCGTTCCTCTTCTGTAGTGTAGACTATCCTCCACGCTTCCCCATTGACAATCTAAAGGTTCGAAGTGTGGATGTCCTTCTTCACGGTAAAAACCGTGAAGGGACATTCATTGATGACCTCGTCCATCAACTACAGCACCAAATAAAAACGTCCACTTTGGGTTTTGAAGGTCCTAGTCTCTATCTCGTAACTCTTGTCCCTTTATAGACGCGTGAAATATCTTTGGAGTCTCCGTAATCATCTCTACCTAAGTGATCGCATGCTCCCTCTTTGTCCTTCTGATTTCCTTGTTGAGTACACACCTGAAACTCCAATACTCCTCCCGGAATTCACAATGCCCACTGCCTGTATCTGAGCAATGCCTACATCTTTTCCGAACCAAAGCCTCAATATCCCTCGTCAATGGCTTTTCCCCAATTCTGTCAGCCTTCCCTTCGTTATAGAAAGAACATACCGATCTTGAACCTTCGATATCTCACTATTAAAACCCTCCCATTTGCCAGATGTCCCGTTACAAGCAAACAACGTACCCTAATCAACTCTTGCAAGTTCCGGTCTAAGAACGTCTAAACTTACCTTGTCCCAATTTAGAATTTTAAATTATGGACCAAATCTGTCCCTTTGCACAACTAATTTAAATCTAATAGAACTTCGGTCATTGATCCCAAAATGCTGCCCCTGGCACCTTAGTCACTTGTTCATGTTCCATTTTCCCAGAGTGAGCCAAGGTTTTCCCCTCCGTGGTGGCGTCTTCAATATATTGCGTCGGAAACTTTCCTGAACTCTTGGTAAATTCCACCCCATCTAAACCCTTACTTATATGACAGTCCAAGTCCATATCATGAAACTTAAAATCCATTGCTATGACTACCCGATATTCTTGCAACTTTTTACAATTCCCTGCATAAATGATCCTCGAATTCCCGTTGACTATTACGGGACCAAGCGTATAATCTCATCAAGGTGATAATCCCTTTCTTCGTTCTCATCTCAACCCAGAAAGCCTCACTGGACGATCCTCCAGTAACCTCATCTCGAACGACTACCGTGATGTTTTCCTTCATCAATAACACGACACCTCCTCCTCTCGCCTCCACCTCTATATCGCCAATACCACGTGTACTCAGGAACATTCAGCTGCCAGTCCTGTCCCTCCATTAGTGATGCACCTGTAATGGCTTTAATATTTCAAGCCAATGATGCAATTTATGTGCTTGAGTTCATGCGCAATTTTGTCAGGCCTCTTACCTTGAAATATAAGTAATTTACTCCAAATCTCTTTCCTCGCTCTGTGCTAAGCTGTTGCCTTCCTTGTTTTCTGACCTTATTGTCATTGAATGCTATCCCAATTTCCAACCTCCTATCGGTCCAACTCCCTCTCTCATTTTGCCAAACCTGTTTGAAATCTTCCGGTGTAGCACTGCCCGCTGGATTATTGATCACCCTCCAGTTAAGGTGCAACCCGCAACAGGTCAGTTCTTTTCCAGTCGAGATCCTGATGGTCCAAAACCCTTCAGCCACGTCTTCACCTGCTATGTATTTCTAGTCTTACCCTCATTAGCTCGTCGCAAAGGAAATAGTCCAGAGATTGATACCATCGAGGTCCTGCTTTTTAACCGCTTTCCCAACATTCACTGTTCACTCTGCAAGACCTCAGCCCTTTTTCCACTCAAGATTTTCTGCCAACGTGCACAATGTATTCCTTTTCAATCTTCTTTTTATTAATTTTCAAATTAGTACAAAATAATATACATTGTATTGGTAACTATAGAACCATAGAACCGTAGAACCATACAGCACAAAACAGGCCCTTCGGCCCACCATGTTGTGCCGTCCATCAAACCACCCTCACACTACCTAACCCCTTCCTCCCGCATATCCCCCATCCCCCACTCCTCCATGTGCCTATCCAACAAGCTCTTGAACCTGTTCAATGTATTTGCCTCCACCACCACCTCAGGCAGTGCATCCCATGCACCAACCACTATCTGGGTGCAGAACCTCCCCCTGAAGTCTCCCCTGAACCTCCCACCCATAACCTTAAAGCCATGCCCTCTCGTATTGATCATTGGTGCCCTGAAAAGGAGGCGCTGACTGTCTACCCTATTCCTCTCAGTATGTTATATAGCTCTATCATGTCTCCTCTCTTCCTCCTCCTTTCCAGTGAATAAAGTCCTAGCACCTTAAGCCTCTCCTCATATTCAATATAATCCAGGCAGCATCCTGGTAAATCGCCTCTGCACCCTCTCCAACGCCTCCACATCCTTCCTATAATGAGGCGACCAGAACTGAACACAGTACTCTAAGTGTGGCCTAACTAGACTTTTGTAAAGCTGCATGATCACCTCACGGCTCTTAAACTCAATCCCGCAATTTATGAAAGCCAACATCGCATTGGCCTTCTTAACTGCTCTATCCACCTGTGAGGCAACTTTCAATGAACTGTGAATATGAACCCCCAGATCCCTCTGCTCCTCCAATCTGCCAAGTACCTTGCCATTCAACCCAGTACTCTGCCCTGGAGTTTCTCCTTCCAAAGTGTACCACCTCACACTTCTCCGGATTGAACTCCATCTGCCACTTGTCAGCCCAGCTCTGCATCCTATCAATATCCCTCTGTAAGCTCCGACAGCCCTCCACACTATCCACAACACCGCCTATCTTAGTGTCGTCCGCAAACTTACCAACCCAGCCCTCAACCCCCTCAGCTAAGCCATCTATAAATATCACAAAAAGTAGAGGTCCCAGAACCGATCCCTGCGGGACACCACTAGTCACTGCCTTCCAATCCGAGGGCACTCCTTCCACCACAACCCTCTGCTTTCTACATGCAAGCCAATTCCTAATCCACACAGCCAAGCTTCCTTGGATCCCTTGGCCTCTGACCTTCTGAAGAAGCCTACCATGAGGAACCTTATCAAACGCCTTACTAAAATCCATGTAAACCACATCCACCGCACTGCCCTCATCAATCTTCCTGGTCACCTTCTCAAAGAACTCTATCAGGCTTGTGAGGCAAGATCTTCCCATCACAAAGCCATGCTGGCTGTCCCTAATCAGTCCATGATTCTCAAGGTGTTCATAAATCCTATCCCTTAGAATCCTTTCAAACAGCTTACCCACTACAGACGTGAGACTCACAGATCTATAATTCCATGGGCTATCCCTATTACCTTTTTTGAACAAGGGGACAACATTCTCAGTCCTCCAATCCTCTGGCACCATCTCCGTTGACAACGAGGACTCAAATATCCTTACCAGCGGTTCAACAATATCCTCCCTAGCCTCTCGAAGCAGCCTGGGGAATATCCCGTCAGGCCCCTGAGATTTATCTATCTTAATATTATTTAACAACTTCAACACATCCTCTCTCTTGATTTCTACAACCTCGAGAACATTACCCCTACCAGCACTCCCTTCCGCATCATCAAGACCAATCTCCCTGGTGAATACCGAAGAGAAGTACTCATTGAAAACTTCTCCCACTTCCGCCGCCTCCAGGAAAATTCTCCCACCTTCGTCCTTAATCGGACCTACCTTTACCCTAGACATCCTCCTACCCTTCACGTACTTGAAAAAGGCCTTGGGATTTTCCTTAACCCTACTAGCCAAAGCCTTTTCATGTCCCCTTCTAGTTCTTCTCAGCTCATGCTTCCTTCCTCGCTACCCTATATTCCTCACGGGCCCTGTATGAACCTTGCTGCTTATACCTCACGTACGTTACCTTCTTCTACCTAATAAGTCGTTCCACCTCTCTCGTCACCCACGTTTCCTTCACCCTGCCATTCCTTCTCTGCCTCACCAGGACATATTTATCCGTAACGTCCTGCATACGATCCCTGAACATCGACCACATCTCCATGGTACATTTTCCTTCAAAAAGGACATCCCAATTTACACTCCCAAGTTTTCTCCTTATAGCCTCATAGTTCGCCCTTCCCCAGTTGAAAATCCTCTTGTCCTCTCTGCACTTTTCCCTGTCCATGACAATTTTAAAGGTTATGAAGCAATGGTCATCCCCAAATGTTCACCCACCAATAGATCCTTCACCTGTCCCGGTTCATTTCCTAAAACTAAATCTAACATGGCATTCCCTCGAGTCGGCCTGTCAACATACTGCGACAGGAATCCCTTCTGGACGCATTTAACAAATCCCGTCCCATCTAAACCTTTGGCACTAAGCAGGTTCCAGTCTATATTTGGGAAGTTGAAGTGTCCCATTATTTTTGCTTCTCACCAAACACTGCCTGCCAATCTGCTCCTCTGTATCTCTACTGCTATTGGGAGGCCTTTAAAATACTCCTAGTAGAGTATTCCTTTTCCTTAATTCCACCCATACGGACTCCAGATATGATCCTTCTACAACATCCATTTTTTTCCACAGCCGTAACAGTGACCCTGACCTGTATCGCCACCCCTCCTCCCATTCTCTCCCCTTCCTTATCCCTCTTAAAACACCGAAAACCACGACTATTCAATATCCACTCCTGTCTTGACGTCACCCACGTCTCAGTTATAGCCACCATATCATAGTCCCCCATACTGACCCAATTCTACATATGGTGTAAAGAGATCAGGATAACAATTGTAGCAGTTAATATGTAATCACAAGGAGAAAAAAGAAGTAATCTGGACCTCCCGTTCTCTTATTATCGGAAACAAATACAAAAGGAAAGATTGAAAAGAAATAAAATTTATTTACATGAAAGAAGAACTCCCAAATCAAATATATATAAAAAGATAGTAAACCAAAAAAAACCCAAAACTTCAAGAAAAGACTGATATTACTTCAATTAAAGAAAAAAAAGAAACATCATGATGTCGTCAGCGCCGCTCCTCTGTGTTCAAGGGTTATTGTGAGGGATCTGAAAGAGGGCAGCCTCTATCATAGGGAAGTATTGAATAAATGGACTCCAAACTTCCTCAAGTTTCAGCGAAGGATCAACAGTACCACTCCTAACTTTTTTCTAAGTTGAAACATGCTATACTTTGAGAAAACAACTGAAAATGCATGATCTTTGTTAAAGCAATGCTCGGGGCTTAACTGGAGCATTGTCTTCAGTTCTGGTCCCCATATTGCAGGAGGATGTGAAGGCATCAGTGGGGTTCCAGAAAAGACATAAGAGAATGGATCCTGGGTCAGGTGCTACTGGTAGCCGGAGGGAGCAGTGAACCTGCGACTGCTACTTCTGAAAACCGAAAAAATTTGCAAGGATCATGTAAAATGATGAGCGTCCCGTCAAAGTAGTTAAGGGCGGCTGTTCCCATTGCTAAGGAAGTCTTGCGCAAGAGGTTACAGTCATAAAACAAAGATGAAGGGAATTAATAGTAACATGACAAAAAACATTGTCGGATGTATTTGCAGATATAACCAAATAAACTGTCATGATCCACTTACCTGGTGTTTGTACATTATGTTTTGCAAGATACCTTGCCCTCGCACTGCAGACGCAGTGCTGCGTGCTTCAATTTTCAGGAGGTCCATACAAAGTACCGTATCAGAGGCGGAGGTACAAAATTAAATGGCCTGGGATTGGGGATGACGGTAACATAATTACCTGGCGTGGAAACTGTGTGAGTGGAAGGGGGAATGGTCGAGTATTACGGGGGGGGGGGGGGAGGGCATCGACAGTGCGCCACTTCAATGTTCTGTGCTTCGACCCCAGATGTTTACAGTCATTGGTCCATTCACTGATTTGGATGAAGATCCTGAATGTGTTGTTGCTGAGTATGACAGCATGAAACTGATTGAAACTGTGAGTTCTGAAGAGGATGCAAGGATGCTGTGGAGCGACGTCGAGGCTTTGGAGAGGGTGCAGAAAAGGTTTCTCAGGATGCTTCCTGGATTCGAGGGCATGTACTGTGAGGAGAGTTTTAAAATTAACCTCCCAAAGTGCAACACCTCACGCTTGTCCAGGTTAACCTCCATCTGCCATTTCTTTGTCTATATTTACAAATGGTCTCAATCCTGCTGAATCATTTGACAACGTTCATCACTATCCATGACTCAATCAACTTTTGTGTTGTCCTTTAACCTACTGATCAGCGCCCCTACATTTTCGTCCAAATTGTTTATAGATGTTCCTGTACATGACAGGTTTCTGTGGCTGATTTTTTTCTCGCCTTACCTGTGAAGAGGTTTACCCACATGACAACCACAAGGAACAGTTCTTGGACCTCTGTTGTATAGAGGTCATGATTATACAGAGGTCCCAGCACTGGTATTGGTGATTGCAATGAAGAAAGTGTTCTTCATTTGTGCGACCGACGAGGAAATGTTGAATCCTCAACCACAGACAGATGCGGAGACCAAGTTTCTGAAAGTATTTAAGAAGGCAATAAATGTATTTCTGGACGCCAAATGCATCAGTGTGTTTGCACAGCGAGAGTAACGTGCTCAAGATCTAGAATTAGCGCGGGGCCAAACTGAAAGGAGAAACACACTCCGTTCAACGAATCATCCTCTGCTGTTTTCAACATCTCTCTGTCAACCAATACCTGCTCAATGGGAAATTGATAACAGTCACTGCTTTACAAAGCGTGATTTGCAATCCGTATGTTTACCTCATCTGGTTCTATCTTGTCTTGGAGCTTCAGTATTAACGCTCGTATTCAGCACATGCATTGGGCGGGCTGGGGGTGACACATTGATACAATCACGAAGAAGGCAGCCAGCGGATCTACATCGTTTGGAGTTTGAGAAGATTCGTTATGTCACCAAAGACTCTTGCAGATTTCTGTAGATGTGAGGTGGAGAGCATTCTGTCTGGTTGCATCTTATCCTGGCACGGAGCCTCCAATGCAAAGGATCGCAGGAGAATAAAGAGGTTTTGTCGTGTAAAAGGTCATGGCTGTCATGTGACCGTGACAGCACTGACCCCTCTGGCTGAGATGAAACCATTGATCACATGGCCGAAAAAGACACCACTGTCAATGAAGGTTTGGCTCCACCCCACTAGGTAAACACCTTTGTCCTTGCTGGACCACTCGGATTAGTCTGTGCGACCACCTTTACCCTGGGCACACCTACCATTGGCCTGTTTAAAACATATTTCTTCTTGCTGGACTACTCATTCACCCCCCCCCCCAGCAGTATAAAAGTACTGCATGTTTGGTTTTTCTCTCTCTCAGTCTTCCAGGATGTTGAGGTAAACTGTGCACAACTTCAGGGCAGTTAGTTAAGGACTCCCGAGACCAAAGGACCAATGTTTGTTCAGAATCAGGGTGTCGAAACATTGTACTGTTTATTCCTTGATCACTTCTACCCAGTTATTGTGTGTGTGTGTGTGTGTGTGTGTGTGTGTGTGCGTGCGTGTGTGTGTGTGTGTGTGTGTGTGTGTGTGTGTGTGTGTGTGCGTGCACCTCACCCCCTGTTGCGATATCCCTCCAAATTCGCGATCTCCTGCTTGAGAGTCTCTGAGTGTTCATCTGTTCCCATTCATTCTGTCCCCGCATTTGATTTGTTAATAAACCATTTTTACATTACAAAGCCTTTGTGTCCAGATCGTCATCTTTAAGATACCAAAATAACCTTTCTCACACCAGAGTTGTAGACTCAGTCAGCTCCATCACGGGGACAACTGTTCCCATCATCGAGGACATCTTCAAGAAGTGGTTCCTCAAGTAGGCGGCAAAGGACCCTTACATTCCGGGACGTGCCTTTTTATCGGTACTACCATTGGAGATGAAATACCGGGGCCAGAAGCCTCCCACTCAAAGATTTATGAACAGCTTCTTCCCCTCTGCTATCAATTTCTGAACGATCCCTGAACCCATGAACACCAGCTCATGTCTTTCGTTGCACTATTTATTTATTTTTGTAGTTGAGAGTTTTATGTCTTTGCAATGAACTAATACCGCAAAACAACACAGATAATTTGTCCGCGACAATAAACCTGATTGTGATTTTGATCTTAAACAATTGCGGGGAAGCTTTTAAACTATTAACAGTAATAATCTACTCATTCTGAATACTGAACTCACAATACTGTTCCGGATTTTTTTATGGTCGACGCCTGTTGTTTTTGACGCCCGAATCCTTCATAAATCCATGAACGTATTGCGAGCCTAACCTCCTGGATTGCAGTGAACGCGTTTGCGTCTACATGACCCAAATGTAACATTGAAAGGTGGGTGAAGCTCGCCTAATTTAATTTCTACAACGGTAGAAGCAAACGGCTGTAAAGGATAGGAAAACTGAGGCTGCGCCTGTTTTTACGTGTTCCGGCGATTCAGCGGGAGAACTGCATTTAATAAGGAATAAGATGGAGATGTCTTCACAATATCACTTCAGTTTTTGTGTGCACTCTTTTCAAAACGTTATTCTTGGTTCATGGAAATATACCGTATACACAACCAGTACTGTGAATGCTGTTGACGCGTTGATTAATTGTTTGGAAGTAATAATAATGCCTCATTAGTTTCTGATCCCAGGGTAAGAGTCCCTCTGAAAAATATAAACGTTGTCTCTGTAACCCGCTGTCAGTTGCATTCTAGCATCGAGCACTGTGTTTCTCTCTGACTTCTCAGCCAGGATGAAAAATCAGTTCAGCGCTTACCCATTCTCCATGCTGCCGCCGCTTGTCCAGACAATGATGATTTGGTACCCGATTATCGCAGCCTTTGGAGTTCCGGGTAAGTGATTGTGTCCAAACACGAAGGTTGCCAACAAAAGGTAAATCATTTTCCTTCTCTGAATTTGGGCAACAGGCCGTCCTTGACTTTTTCTCCCGTGAATCCACTGAAAGGAGGAATGAGCAGTGGCCGTTTGTTCCGAACTCATTAGTGTTCGTTTCGTTAACATTCAATATACTTATGCATCTCCAGGAATAGACACAGATATTTTCCTTTATAATGTATACCCATTTTGTTATTTTTCGACTGAAAATCCTTATTGTCAATAATAATGATTGTGTGAATTTTATTGCTTCTCTGCATCCAGAGTCCAACCCAACTATTCTGTAACTCTCTGTAACATGTTCTCAGAACTACCCTTTCTTTTATTCTTTAAACTCCCCATTTCCCCGTTGCTGAGAGCAGTCTGATCACCAACAATTCAGAACCTGCACATAGAACTGAGAATCTGAGCAGTCAGGAGAGCAACCGCTGTGTCCTTTATCTGGACATCTGCAGTGTTTCACAGCGAAGACGGACATTCTACCTTGTGACCCAAATCCCTGCCGTGGTTGGATTTACACTCGGTGCAGAACACAGATCCCCAGCTTGGTCTCCTCCACCGACCAGGTAACAAATTATACTCTACACATTCAACCTCCCGACCGGTGGAGGAGGCTGCCTTCTGCAACGTCCGTTCCTGCCGCGACACCGCTGCAGCGGGGAGTCCATTGCACTGAGGGAGGGGTTGAACCCACCCACCACCATATACCAACCCCCCTCTGTGTGAAAAACCTGCCCCTCCAGTGTCCATTAAATATTTGCCCCTTACTGAAAACTGTGCACTCTAATTTTAGATTCTGCTGCCATGGGGAAAAGACTGTGGCCATCCACCTTACCGATAATTATAAGAACCTTTACAAGATAACGATCTGGCTCAGGGTAAACACTCCTAGCCTGTCTGGTCTCTCCATGTCACTGAAGTCCTCCAGTCCCATCAACACCTTTTTTTTAATGTGTTCTGCACCCACTGCAGTTGAATCACATCCTACCGTCAAATCGCGACTGGAACTCACACAATCCTTCAGCTTTGGTCTCACCAACATCTTGTTCAGCTGCAACATGACGTCCCAACACTGGTACGAAATGCCATGTTTCACCATCATACTCATGAGAAACTTTCCAATTATATTGATCCCCACCTCCGTTACAAAGGACTCTATCTCAACTTCATTAATGTCCTTTCCCAACGATTTTAATCTTTACCCGGGTTTCTGGCACAAGCACGACCTGAATCTGCCAGATCCCCACTTCCTTTGTGAAGATATTTCAATCCCTTCCACTTCTACTGCTCTTTGCCTCTTCCTGCAATCTCCGCCGTTTCTCTCCCTCAGATTCTCTCAATGTAACGCGCACGTCTCAGTCAAACTGATTCTGAAGTTACTTACTCAGAATACGCCTATCCGTTCGCCTGGTCCATTTCTGCAATGTGACACGCCAACGAGAGAGGCCCTGCTTCATCAGCCCAACTTACATCGTTAAGGCTTTTTTTCGCATTCGTCTTTTTTTGAGCTCGGACTTGACGTGTGTATTTTTGATGGCTGAACGACATTGCTCTTTTGCTCCGATGTTCACTGCGAACACCATTTCTGTTCGCCTTTGGTCAACTCAGTCTTGGAGCATGATATTTTGACCAGTGAACAAATGTTATGAAGTGCCCCTTTGCATCCTATTTTATGAGTAAAAATATTTGAAGTCCGAACCATTTCCACCCCAAACCTTGTATCTATCTTCCACTTGTGCTCACGGATTGACTTCAGTGTTCACCAGTCCGGCACTCCCAGCAGGGCTTTCTCACTCCACGTCTCCATATTTCAAATTTTCACTCAATCATTTGGTTATATTTCTCCGGACTTCGCAAATATTTGACTCACCAAGAGACTCTCCAGGGCAAGTCCTGAACGCAATCGTTACGCGTTGCTCCGTGTGTCAATGTTATATTTTGAAGAAAGCTTGAGTGTTCAGTATTTCCCAGTGATCAATTCCACTGCGAGTGACGTGTCAATTATATTCTTCGATTTTAAATGAATTTGTTCGTTGTATGATCAACTGGATCTGCGATCAAACGCTGTCTGACCAGTCTGTCTTTCTGATTGCTCCCTCATCACAGCGAACATGATAGCCGTTGCGATCCTGTCCTGGCGAAAGTGCGGTCTCTCCAAATGTGTCTCTCGCTATCTCATGGCCATGGCAGCGGCACATCTGTTGGTTATTATCATTGAGGTAATCCTGTTCCGTATTAATGACTTATACTTCCCAAAATCTTTTCTAGATATTATCCAAGGGTGCTTCTCCCATAAGGTCCTTCGTCATGCGGCCACAGACAATTCCCGTGTGGTTGACGCTCTACTTAATATTTGATCGATATGTGATGACTTGTTGTCGGAAGATTCGGCCGAAGTATTGCTCCGAACAAACTGCAGTCAGGGTTATTGGAGTCCTGTGTCTGCTTTCCTGTTGTAAAACATCCTCTGGTACTTCGTCAGTCAGCCTTACCTGACAGTACACAACGGAACATGGGGCCGTAGAGCAAAAGTAAGTTTTTATATTGAGATCACATGCACAGTTTTCAGCTGGATTCATTACATCCTTCCCCCTGTACCTCCAATGTTCCTGATGTCCCGCCTCAATGCTCTGACCGTGGGGCACATTTTAACGGCCAGCAGAGCCCGCAACAGGCTAAGAAGCAGCAATAATAATGCGATTCGCAATGATGCCGAGATGGAGAGCAGAAGGATGTCCATTATTTTACTATTTGCTGTATCCAGCAACTTCATAATGCTTTAGATGACGTATTTTGTCGTTTTTCTGTTAACTCAAATTATAAAGCGCTATTATTTAACCGGTTTCAGTGACCCGATGCTCATCGCGGACCAAACCAGCTCCATGCTGCTGTTGCTGAGCTACTGAACAAACACTTGTATTTATGCCGTGACTCAGACTAAATTCAGGCAGGAGCTGAAGAATGGGATAAAATTACCGTGGAGAATGATGGTAAAATGTGTTCAAAGAAAACTCCGCAGGAATTCCGGGCATTAGATCTCAGCAGCATCTCAGATCGCGTTTCTCCTGAGACCCAACTTCAGATACGTCACTGGGCAACACCCGGCAAATCCCGTGCACTGATATGGTGCACAAGATCCAGTATCAGGTCGATCTGCGTGTTCAGCTGGTAATGCGATTGAATCATAACCGGGACAACAAACTTTGGAATTTGAGTGAGGCGATAACTCAATGTTATCTTCTAGTTCACGGTCAATATATTTGGGAAGGTCTGGGGCAGTGCGAAAAGCGTTGTTTAATGACGATAAAAAAGAAAATGAAATACAAACGCACACGCTTTCGTTTCAATACAATTAAGTTTTGATGATGATAAAGGTCACACGATGGTTCCACCTTTCCCTTTGCTGCCCGAAACTTCGCCCTCAGCAGCTGCCGGTAAATTTGGAACTTTTTGGATTCAGTTTCTCGTCGCCCATCGACACCTGTCTGCGGACTGTGGAGAAAGGTTGTTTCCAACACAACATGTCTTCTCCATCACATCCGTAGTTTCATGGTGAGGTGTCTGGGGTGTATCTATGAATTCCGATGTTGCCAGTTACCAGATTTTAGAATGCATTTGTGAACGTGGTTCTTCCTGCAGCAAATCCTCTAGACAGACTTGGAGTCATAAAGTCAAAGTGTAGTACTGCACAGAAACAGGCACTTCGGCCCATCTAATCCATGCCGATTGATCTTTCAGGTAGTCCTCTCTTCCTGCACCCGGGTCATATCCATGACACCACCTCCCATCCATGAACCGATCCAAACCACTCTTAAATGTTGCAATTGATGCCGTATATACCACTTCCGCTGTCAGCTCGTTCCACACTCGCACCACCCGCTGTGTGAAGAAATTCCGCCTCACTTCCCTAATATATTTTATTTTTCAACCAAAGCCAATGTCCTCTCGTTCTCGTCTGACCTCACCTTTGCGAAAAAAGCTTGCATGCATTCACCCTAATTATATCCCTCATACTTCTGTGAAACTCTATATGATATCGCCTCATTGGTTTGCGCCAAGGAAAAAAGGTCTTAATCTCTTCAACCTTCCCTGGCACTCAGGTCCTCATATCCCTGCAAAATCCTTGTAAATTTTCTATGCACTCTTTAAGCTTACTGATTTCTTTCCTGCAGTAGGTGACCAGAACTGCACACAATACTCCAAATACGGCCTCACCAACGTCTTTTACAACTTCAACATAACATCCCAACTCCTGTACTGATTTAGGAAGGCCAATGTTCCAAAATCTCTCTCTCCAGGACTGTCGACCTGTGCCACCACTTTCAAGGAACTATGGATCTGTATTCCCAAGTCACTTTTTTTCTACCGAACACCTCAGTGCCCGACCATTCACTGTGTAAATCTTACCCTAATTTGTCCTACCAAAGTGCATCACCGCACCCTTGCCTGCACTAAACACCATCTGCCATTTTTCAGCCGCTTTTCCGAGTTGGTTAAGATCACGCTACAAACTTTGAAAACATTCTTCGCTCTCCACAACGCCCCCAGACTTGGTTTCATGCACAACTTTGCGGACCCAGTTCACCACATTATCACATAAATCATTAATATAGATGATAAACAACAAGGAACCAGCACCGATCCCTGCTGCACACCACTAGTCACAGACCTCCAGTCAGGGAGAAAACTATCTACTACCTTCTCTGGCTTCTCCCGCAAAGTTAACGTTGAATACAAATGGCCACTTCATCCTGCATGCCAAGCGACTTAACCTTCTAGATCAACCTCCCAAATGGGACTTTGACAAGGGCCTTTCTAAAGTCCATGTAGATAACATCCACCGCCTTTCCCTCTTTCGATTTTCTTGGTAACCTTGAGGAACTTCAGAAGATTGGTTAGACATGACTTACCACGCACAAACTCACGCGGACTTCCCCTAATCAGGGCCTGTCTATCCAAATATCCTGTCCTTTCGAATACCTTCCAATAATTTACCCATGACTGACGTCAGTCTCACCGGCCTATAATTTCCAATTTATTCTTAGAGCGATTCTTGTAAACGGAACAACATCAGCTGTCCTCCAGTGTTAAATATCTCTGCCAGTGCCCTGTAATATCTGCACCAGCCTCCCAGAAGGATCGAGGGGACACGCTGTCTGCCCCTGGGTATTCATCCACCTTCATTCGCATCAAGACAGCCAGCAGGTCCTCGTCCGTGATCGGGATTCGGTCCATGACCTCACTACTCTTCTGCCTCAGTTCCATGGTCTCTGTTGTCTGTCTCCAGGAGAAATGCGGATGCAAAATATTTAAGCTCTTCCCCATCCTTTTCGGCTACATGCACAGATGACCACGCTGATCTTCGAGAGGACCAACCTTGTCCCTTGTTAACCTTTTGCTCTTAAATTAGCTATAGAAACCTTTGGCATTCTCTTTCACACTGTTAGCCAACCTCATGTTCTCATTTAGCTCACCGGAGTTCCCTCTTAAGTGTTCTCTTACTTTTCGTTTGCTCCTCAAGCTCCTCATTTGGCCCTAACTTCCTGTACCTGATATGCGTCGTCTTCATCTTCCTAACTCGGGCCTCAATATCCCTCGATAACCAAGGATCCATAAACCTGTTAGCCTTGCCTTGTATTCTAACAGTAATATACAGATTCAAAACTCTCATGGTTTCACTTTTGAAAGTCTCCCACTTCCAAGAATCTCTTTTCCAGAAAACAACCTATCGCAATGCACAGCTGCCATATCCCTTCTGATCCAAACCAAATTGTTCTTACTCCAATTTAGAATCTTAAGCCCAGGACCAGTCTTGTCCTTCTCCATAATTATTGTGAAACCAATGGAATTATGATCACTAGATCCAAAGTGTTGACCTGCACACACCCTGTCGCCGGTCCTGTGGCCTTCCCTGAAAGGAGATCCAGTTTCGCACTCTCTCCAGTTGGGACCTCTACATATTGAATGAGGAAACTTTCCTGAACGCATTTGACAAACTCTATCCTATCCAACCCCTTTACAGTATGGGATTTCCAGTCAGTATGTCGAAAGTTAAAATCACCTGTTATCACTACCTTATGTTTCTTTCAACTGTCAGATCTCTGTCCACAAATTTGTTCCTCCAAATCCCATTGACGATTGGGAGCTCTTTAATATAGTCCAATTAACGTTGTTACCTCTTTCTTATTACTCAGTTCCACACATATTGGCTCAGTAGACGATCCCCCCTGTATGTTTTGTCTGAGCATTGCCGTGGTATTCTCCCTGATGGCCATCCCCCTTTCATACCTCCCTCTCTATCATGTCCAAAACAACGAAACCCAAAACATTGAGCTGCCTGTCCTGCCCCTCCTGTAAGTCTCACTGTTGGCTCCAAAATCATAATTCCCCATGCCGATCCATTTTCTAATTATATCTGCCTTACCTACAATACTCCTCGCATTGAAACAGACGCATCTCAGAACATTAGTCCCACCATGCGCTTCAACGTGTCGATTTTTGTCTCTGCTTGTAGGCTTGACGTCTGCTTTACCCACAGATACTCCATTTGTTGCCCGGCCACTCTGGTTACCAACACTACAACCCTATTTTAAACCCCCACCCCTGAACAGAACTGGGAAATCGTCCTGCAAGAATGTTCGTTCCGCTGCAGTTCAGCTGCAAACCGTCCCGTATGTGGAGTTTGCACCTTCCCTGGAAGAGAGCCCAGTGAGCCAAAGCTTTTAAGCCCTCTCTCCTGCACCATCTCATTCGCAACGCGTCAAACTGCACGGTCTTCATGTTTCTTGTCTCACAAGCATATGGCACGTGTCGCAATCCTGAGCTCACCACCCAGGAGGTCCCGTCTTTTAACTTAGCAACGATCTCCCTGAACTCGTTTTGCAGGACCTCATCAGACTTTCAGCCCTATTCAGTGGTACATACGATCCCGACTTATGGCTACTCACCCTCCCACATAGGAATGCTCTGGACTCGATCCGTGACATCTCAACACTGGCACCAGGGAACCACCATACCATCCGGAAGTCTCGTTATCGTCCACAGAATCTCCCATCTGTTCCCCTAACCAATGGATTCTCCTTCAATACCGCGATTCTCTTCCCTTCCGCTTCCATTTCTGAGCCACAGAGCCATAATCAGTGCCAGAGGCCTGGCCGCTGTGCCTTACACTGGACAGACGAGCCCAGCGATATTTCCAATGGCCAAGTCTCCTGAGCACTGGTTTCCGCAATAAGTTTAGAGAAAACGATTTCAACGGCGTCGACCTTTTGTGCTCTGTCGCTGAGGAAGGCTGTAGTTGAACAGAAATATGGCACGTGTCTGCAGCTATAGAGCTTGCACCTACAAGGAATTTCCTGGAGGAAATCAGTGATGAACGCATCTGGGTCTGGGGGTGGGGGTGGTTTAGCGGAATTGTCAACGCTTCGGATCGAAGCCCTGCATCAGAACAAACGGCGGAGAGGGAGATCGTCATTGTAAAGTGTACAGGAGGAGCAGTGAGACAGTGGACAGCGAGTGGTCGTTTGACTGAGGGTGGCTGCAGGTGAAGGGCAGGTGAAGCCAGGTCGGGGAGGGAGAGGAGTGGTCTGCGAGACAGAGGCAGGGGGCGGATAGACTGAAACTGACAGAAAGTGGCAGATAGAGCTAGTTTATGGGAAGGGGTGAACGGCAGTGCTGCTGATAAACAAGAACACAAAAGCGACCAGCGCTGGAATATGACGTCAGGAAGGCGATAATGGGAACTATTAGGAGACAGGCGAAGGGCAGGTGGAACCAGGACCTGGCCGGGTCGGGGGAGCCTGTGGGTGAAACGTGTGGGTGGGAGTGTATGGAACCAGGAGGAGCTGCACGATGACAATGAGCGCAAGGGTGTGGGAAACGGAAAAATACAGGATGGACCCGTGGAGTGTTGGCGAGAGAGAGAGGGTCAGGCACACTGGAGACGAGGGTGAACTGAAATGGGGACAATCACTGTTTTGACCACTGTTTCAGCGTCTACCCAGGAGGGGTGCGAGTTGTTATGCCTCCCATCGCTTTGACCTCACACGATCCGTGGATAAAGCTGAGGATGGAGCGGTTAGTGTGGGATGAAAAATGGACATTGAAATGGCATGCAAACAGGAGCTTGAGATGACCATTGCGGTCAGATCGCTGGCGCCTTCCGAATCGGTCGCCTAGTCTGGGCTTGGTCTCGCCGATGAAGAGGAGGCAACATTGGGAGCAGCAAATGCGACACGAGGTTGGAAGAGGTTCACGTGAATTTTTAACTCATCTGGAAGGGCTGTACAGGTCCCTGGTTGGTGGTGCAGGAGGAACTCTGAGAAAACCTGTTGCACCTCTTGCGCTTGCAGTGGCAAGTGTCAGGGGTTACGAA
The DNA here is from genome assembly GCF_009764475.1 of Pristis pectinata. Classification (NCBI taxonomy): domain Eukaryota; kingdom Metazoa; phylum Chordata; class Chondrichthyes; order Rhinopristiformes; family Pristidae; genus Pristis; species Pristis pectinata. The sequence continues at coordinate 43,239,974 of NC_067422.1, read as the reverse complement.
GGGTGCGTGGTAAGGAATGAGGGGAACCAACTTCAGGCTCCAGAAATTCTGCCGGTACGACCTCGTTCTCCCACCCGGTCCCAATCTTCCAACGCTCTGTCGGGCCTTTGTCCTCCTTCCCCCGACGCCATTGTCACCACAGACTCCAAACTTTGACCCCGTATTGCAGCCCTTACGCCACTCTTTTCCCCACATTGTCCCCTCTTCTCCCTCAACACCCCATACAATCATCTCACTCTGTCCGTTCGCCCATTCATTACCCTCTTCTCAATCTTGTGACCCCACACTTTGCGACACCTCCAACCAACATGTCTTCACGATCCTCCCGACCTCCCCTCTCTGATGCTGACGTCCAATCCTCGGCAGAGACCTCAAGTTTGTACCCTCAACTAGCTCGGCATGGTCATGACGTCGAGCTCTTCTTGTGTCACTTCCAATTCCGTGTGCTTTTGTTTGCCAAGGAACTCTTGCTCCCCACTGATTACTTCCACTGCGTCTCCAACAATCCCCTGAGCCACGCATTCGGGCCTTGGACACTCCATGGATCTTTTCATCTGCAATTGCAGTCGCGATGTCAACAGCCTCAACTTGTGCGCTACCCTCTCACACACCAACCTCACTTCCTAATACCCAGTACACCATTCGCTTTGCACAAATCTTGACTGAGTCATCAAACCCGCAAACAAGGTCGGTGCAGCTGTCTTCTGCCGGACTCCCCTGTGCATCGCAGTATAAGATGGCAGCTCTCGGACCCCTCCTAATACCTGCCTCTAGACCAGATCCCCGCCAACGAGCACCAGGTTACTGTCTCCCGTAAGAAAGCTTGCGGCATGATTTGGGTGTTGAGTATAAAAATTGGAAAGTTATACTACAGCTGTATAAAACTTTGGTTCGTCCACATTTGGACTATTGTGTGAAATTCTGGTCGTCTGATGAGAGGAAGTATATCTGGTATTTCAGACTGTGCAGAGAATGATGACCAAGATTCTGACTGAATGACAGAGTATTACCAATAGGAGAGGTTGAACGAAATGTGTTGTTTCCTCAGAAAGGTCGTAAGCTGATGGGTTCCCTGGTGGAAGTTGATACAATTGTGAGAAATCTTGATAGGGTTGACAGCGGTTTTCACCCAGTATGGAAAGATCAAATACTGGAGGGCACAGTATTTCGGTGAGATAGGATAAAGACTTACGAGATTTTTTTATTACACCGAGTGCAAGGTGGTACTAATGGAGGTTGTGGAAGCAGATTCGACAGCAAAGTTTCAGAGGAATTTAGGCAGGTGCATGAAGAGGAGAGGAACAGGATCTCTACCGTTTACAAATACATCGCATGGCTTCAATCATGGTCAGTGAAGTCATCGTTGTCCGAAGGACCTGTTCTGTTGAGGAGGTGTAGGATTAATAAACTAGAAATGTATTGATATCTTAAGACGGATGAGAATTATGGCTGCTCGAAATATTGATTTAAAAAGTGTCCTTCAGGCCAGAACAGCCACACCACTGCTTTCCTGGGCTGGGTGCTGTGTGGTAATTGCTGTGTCTGGAACTTAATTGGATTCCCATTATGCTTGACTATGGAGATGATTGTCAATCTTAACGGGAAATGGGAAGGCTGTCTCAAACAATGAAGGTGATACCTGCCTTTGCTTCACCCGATTGCAAAATGATTAGCTGAACCTGTGGTGTGAGGCTGCTCTTTGTCCATCTGCAGTAGCCCTTTGTCCGTTTCCTGCTCAACCAAGAACTCCGGCACCTGACGCATTAAAGTGTGCGTGACAATACCTGTATAAATCTCTGTCTACCCCTTTGTACTGAGAGAACTCGGGAAGCGACTCTTAGTGAGTGCTGAAAAGAATTCTCCTCGCGGTGCAGTGCTAGAAAGGTATTTGTTCGAATCGACCTCGTGGCACTGTGTTATTTACAGCGGACGGATAGGGAAATTGATTTCGAACCGACAATTTGGCGAGCCAGCCAGGAGTCCAAGACGAGGTTTCGGAAGCGGCGTGAGCGACCGACGGGGATAACGGCCACCTGAGACGGACGGGCCCACAAGGTACGATTCCCCTTGATCCCTCTCAGGCAGTCGGACACCTGATCGATCCCTTCGTTTACCGACAATCCTCTGACGGACTCCTCGCGAACCTGCCCGAGTGCCACAGGTAAGATGTTAAGTTCTTTTCGGGGTTCGAGTCCCCAGTTAAGTTAAGTTCTGTTCGGGGTTCGAGTCCCCAGTTAAGTTTAAGTTCTGTTCGGGGTTCGAGTCCCCAGTTAAGTTAAGTTCTGTTCGGGGTTCGAGTCCCCGATTTTGGAATTGGGATTTTAAGTTGTGAATTTCAAGGTTTTCAGCTCTCAGTTCTGAGATCGGTTCTCCAGTACTACCACCCTTTTTTAGACCGGTTCTTAAGAGGGGAAATACCCCACGGGAAGATCAGGAACCTGGTGGGTGAAAGAAAGAGACCTATCTTATAGGTAATCGCAGCGATTCGTACCGTCCAATCGGGTATAATACAAATATGGGACAAACTCTCGATATCTGGGTCCAATACCCCACTATCTAAGTTACGTAAAGACGATCCGAAGAACGAGAGTAACTTCCGTAAATTATCAGCATGCCTCAATAAGAAATTGGGAAAAGAAATATGGCCATTGGGGGGAACCTGGGACGTAGATAAATGCCTAAAGGCAGAAAAGGCAATTTTGGAACGGAATACAGGGGAAAAATGGAAATTATTAATGTCTTCTTGGAGAAAAACGGCCGAAGACCTAACAAATAAATCTAAGCAGGCTGTCTGGGAACATAATGCGCGCAGAAGGGGAATTAGTGTGTGTGATGAACAGGGAAATCCTAAGAGTTGGGAAGTCCTGAAGTCTCAGTGCGGAGACCACGATGCTGAAAGGAGCAGAAGGGAGAGAGGAGAGGTAAATGAGGTGTATAAGGAGAAGAGCAGAAATAAAAATAAAAGTAGTAAGGATAAAGAGGAGGTACATCCCGACATGTCTGGCGTGCCCCTGTTGTTCCAAAGTAATGATACGGACGACGTTGCAGGAGGATTGGCTGGTCCGACCCACAGCCCCTACCTACCCCCCGGTTTAATTGCCGCTCCCATATAATGCGGCTAGCCCGCCAGCCGTCCCGCCCCTACCACCAGCGACTGCTAGCCAAGTCCCACCCACAAGACAAGTCCATGAACCTATTGAGTCCCGAACCAGGATGCGGCTTAGTCGAAGGGAAAGCCCACAGACAGGTGGCTCTACGGACACAGACATACGACGGAGATTTCTGGCGAGGGACGGTCCTTCAATAGATTCTCAGAAGGACACCGACTCTGATTCTACCACTGATTATGGCGACCATACAGATCCCAGCCTACCGACCATGTTGAACGGGGTTAAGGGAGCCAAGGTTAAGAAACAATTCCCCAACAGGAGTGTTCCCAATCCTGATCCAGCCCAAGTCAGCGCTAATCCTACAATCCAAATTTACACCCCTTGGAAGCCTCAGGAGATGTGCTTAATCATGAGTCAGGCGCCCAACCGTAAAACCAACCCGGAGGTTATCATGGATTATGTGATGGGGACAATTCAGATGTATCAGGCCGCCCCACAAGACCTTTTCAGTCTTTGTTGCATGGCCCTTACGTCTAAAGAAGTGGCACAGTGGAAAGAACACCTGGGGAACTATGCTGACTGGACAGCTTTCAGGCGGCCGTCCGGCCTCAGGACCAGGTGGCCACTATTAGAAATGCCCTTCGTAAAACCCTCCAACAGCCTATTGACATAACTAAAGTTTTAGAATGCCGACCAAAACAAGGTGAGGACGGCCCAGACTTTTGGGACCCTTTCTGTTCACTTTACGGTACCTATGCGGGGGACGATGCCTACAACAGAGGCAATGCCTCCCCCCAGTTTAACGCCCTCTTATTACAATGCATCCCTGCGGGAGTGGCCTCATCTATCCGCACTAATGACATGAAATGGCCTGACCACACACGACAAGCCATGAGGAGGGCGTTAGTCCATTTCTGGAGAACCGGCGGGAGTCGAAAGCCACAAAGATAAAACAGGAAATAGTGCAGAGACCCCCTCGGCCCCAACCTTCCTACTCCGACAATACGGGCTATCAAATGGCGCGGCAATTTTGCGTTCCAGAAGGGGTTGACTGGTCCGGTAAAGGATATCCACTATACCCCAATGACTTAAGAGCCCCAGTGTACGGGCCCCCTTGTGAGCCACCACCACCACCCTCTCGTAATTACCTATGACCCAGGGGACCCCAACAATCCGCACCAGCGAACGCCAGCCCGACGGGATGCTACCTATGTGGGGCACCTGACCATTGGCGGAGGGACTGCCCCCACTACCGTCATCGGCAGACCAGACCCCCTGGTAGACGACAATCTTTTTCAACCAACAGCCCGTTTTTTGCCTGACTAGACGTGGAGAGTAGCCTCTCCATGTACCCTGCCCTCACCGATAACCCGGACGATGAACCCATCGTCAATTTCTTAGTTGAAGGAAAGCCTATTCCCTTTATGATAGACACGGGAGCAAATACTTCGACCCTTGAAGCCCCTTGTATTACCCAGCATGATTTTAAACTGTCCACTGCTTCAGTTCCATTGAGCGTACTGGAGGGACAGGAAAGATCCTATCCCTTAACTGAACCCTTACAAGTTAAATTTGAAGATCAGGAATGCCTGATCCAGTTTGCAGTAACCACAAGCCTGGGGGTTAACCTAGCCGGAAGGGACCTGCTCTGCTCCTTCCAACTCAAAATACAATGCCTGGATGACGGTATTACCATTACTGGTCTTAAAAACCACAGGATCCTCTGGATTCACCAGCCTCCTCAGTGGTGGACGGTGAACCTCACGAGCAGCGATTTTAACCCACCCTTGGAAACCACTGGCCCGCATGTGACGCTAGCTTACGACCCCAGTGGGGCCTCAAGGGAACTAGAAGGGTTGTATGCTCCTCTCCTGGGTAGCATGGTGACCGTCATTATTTTAGGGGAAGTAGTGGGGAAGGAGGGGGCAGCACTTCTAGTCCAAATGCCTAATGAATTCTGGAATCAGTCAGACTTGATGTCCCCTCACATTACCCTGTCAGTTAACGAGGGACATAGACCAAAGGAACTGGGATTCCTAGCCCACAGGCTTGAGGTACAGGCAGACAAAGGCCTTTTCGGGGTTCCTCAGGCTCTGACAGGGGGGAACAGACTTATTACCTCGTCCCTTTCTCGTTGACGGGCTGTTTACAACATCACCTGCCCCATCGACTCCCTTCGGATGAACCCACCCCCGATTTATGGGCCGCATCGAAGTCCGAGGTAGGATACACCCCAGTGACCCCAGTCCAGATCTGTGTAAGACCGGGAGCACAACTGCCTTCCGTCCCACAGTATCCCCTTCGGAGAGAGGCAGTCGACGGAATAACTCAGTTAATAGATTCGTTCTGCAAACAGGGAATCCTGGTTCGTTGCCAATCACCTTGTAACACCCCCATTTTACCCGAAGCAGCACAAGGCAAAATACGGTCGTGCTTCATATGCCAACAAACCAATGCTGGGAAAGGGGTGAAGTGCACCCCAGGCAAAACCCCCTTGCCAGGAGGTCCTTTTGAATGCATACAACTCGACTAGATTGAATTACCGCGTGTACATTGTTACAAGTACTGTCTTATTATTGTTGATATACTTAGTAGATGGATTGAAGCTTATCCAACCACCAATAATAAGGCCTCAACAGTGGTAAAGTTATTGCTCACAGAGGTTATACCAAGGTTTGGGGTGCCCCGACGGATAAGTTCTGATAATGGCCCCCACTTCATAGGGTAAATAAATAAGGAATTGTGCGAGGCATTGCATATCTAACAGTAGTTCCAATGCACCTACCACCCTCAGTCAGCAGGTGTAGTAGAGAGAGCTAACAGCACTCTTAAGAATAAACTAACCACATTAGTGTCAGAGACAGGTCTAAACTGGTTGAAGGTTCTCCCCTTAGCATTATACAATATGAGAGTCACCCCCGACTCAGCCACCGGGGTATCGGCTGCTGAAATTGTCTATGGGCGTCCGGGAAGAACGCCATGGGACGCTGCCACCCAACCCCCCACACAGGTTGACCTTAATATCATGGGGGATGAACTACGAAGGTATTTCAGGCAACTTACATCCTCTTTAAAGTTTCTTCATTCGCAGGTGGAGAGCGCCTTTAAACCACCTGAAGGGCAGAACACGGAATTGCCTGACCTGGAAATCGGAGACTCAGTACTGATACGAGATTGGGAGCGCCCTAAACTGGGACCTCGGTGGAAAGTCCCCTTCCAGATACTACTCCAAACACCGACATCTGTGAAAGTAAAAGGCCAGGAACGTTGGATTCATCTGAGCGACTGCAATCGATGGCCACCGGAGGAAAGCTAATACCTTTTAAATTCGGACTCTTACCAAGTACTCTTGTGTGGGCGTTAGAGGATAATTTCTTTTACAAAATGCATATACAGCTGCATGGGAATCGAACGGTTTGTTACCCCTTGGCAGAGTCAGTGGAAGGCCTTTTTATAGCCACACCAAGCTGGAGCCCCAGGGCCCACTTAAAGTATGAATTTTCAAAAACAAAGTGTGTTGGACAGACGGGAACTTACAGGAGGGTGCTGCCGGGTAAATGCTTGCAATGAACAGTAACAGGACCTAGTAGTACAGCCCACCACCAGTCCTTCTCCCACTGCTTCACCACAATAGGGAGGGGTTGTGGGCAAGCAATTTTACAGCATACGATAGCATGTGCCGCCACTACCTGTACAGAGAGGAATTGCGGGTTTAAAGGGGGATGGTTTAGCTGTGAGTGCGCTGCCACCAGGTGTGCTACGTTACTTGCAGGAGAGAGATGGGTTTGTGGAGAAGGGAACGGGACCCACGTGAGATTGTCTAATGTCTCCTTAGAATGGCTAACCAGGGAGAATCACCTGAGGGAGCATGGGAGAAATGTTGCTGGGATCTCTTGGTATTCTCAAATGTCCAGTCCACGGCAATCGGGTAATGTAACCTGCTACCGGGTTAAGGAAGGGTATGTGTTCCTCTTTAATGGAACTTACACGACAGCCACCCCACTCTGCCAGCCTGGTTTGCAAGAGGAACGATCGCGCCAGTCACGGTCCCCTGCCCCCAGAAGGCTCATGTCCGACGAAGACTTGTTGTGCGGTGAGTTAGTGAGGACTTTTGTGAGGATTGGAAGGTTCCTATGTCATTGGGATCTGCCTTAGCATCGTTAGGCTATGGATTCCTGAGTACTCTCTGTCTGGGGGGTTCTGCAGGAACTATAACCGCAAATAACCGGAACTACCTTATTCGTGGACTGGCTGCACTGGGAAACAGTACTATGGAGGGCCTTAAGGCAGTGAACCGGCAACTGGCAGAGCTTCGACTTTATGCCCAGCAGACCCGGAATGCTGTGGACTACCAGTTGGCTCAGCAAGGAGGAGTATGTGCTATAGTTGGGGACAAATGCATCACCAACGTGAGAGACGAGTCCTACAACATATCCCATGCCATTCAGGACATTCAGACGCAAGTAGATAGCTTTAGACAGGGATTTACAGGAGGGACAAGTTGGTTGGGGTGTCTGCTAGGAGGATCGTGGGCATCATACCTGCTGCATGGAGCTGTGGGACTAGTCGTGATTATAATAGTATGCTGTGTGGTGCTGGCCTGTCTAAATACTTGTTGCAAGGTCCATATTGATAAGCTCTCGGTCCCGTGCTCAGCGCCGTTCTAGTTTATCACGAAATGATAAAAAGGGGGGAATGAGGAGGTGTAGGATTAATAAACTAGAAATGTATTGATATCTTAAGACGGATGAGAATTATGGCTGCTCGAAATATTGATTTAAAAAGTGTCCTTCAGGCCAGAACAGCCACACCACTGCTTTCCTGGGCTGGGTGCTGTGTGGTAATTGCTGTGTCTGGAACTTAATTGGATTCCCATTATGCTTGACCATGGAGATGATGGTCAATCTTAACGGGAAATGGGAAGGCTGTCTCAAACAATGAAGGTGATACCTGCCTTTGTCTCACCCGATTGCAAAATGATTAGCTGAACCTGTAGTGTGAGGCTGCTCTTTGTCCATCGGCAGTAGCCCTTTGTCCGTTTCCTGCTCAACCAAGAACTCCGGCACCTGACGCATTAAAGTGTGCGTGACAATACCTGTATAAATCTCTGTCTACCCCTTTGTACTGAGAGAACGCGGGAAGTGACTCTTAGTGAGTGCTGAAGAGAATTCTCCTCGCGGTGCACTGCTAATAAAGGTATTTGTTCGAATCGACCTCGTGGCACTGTGTTATTTACAGCGGATGGTTAGGGAAATTGCGTTCGGGACGACACTGTGTCATTGTTCTATATTCTGTATAATGAAAGAATGCTCAATTTGTCATGGAAGCGACTCGCTGACCACTGATAGTTCTAAACCGTTTATTCTCTCTCCCTCCACAGAAATGTACGATTTTCTGTGCAGATTCTCCCTTTATTTTTGTTTCGGCAACATTCCACGTGTGATCAGTGGAGTAGCTGCTCCCCAATGTAACTACAAATGATTCTCTACAAACAATACCTATGATTGTGAATATTCCTCAGGAGCTGTTACTTCAATGCTCGTTATATTGATAATGCTCGCCGCTTTTTTCAAAATATTCTTCTTCCCAACGGTGATGCTGAAAGAGCTAAATGCAACCCATGAAAGCCGTATACCAAGGTTTACATTTAGATTGTCAGAAGGAGAGATACCTCACAGAAAGAGGCCGATTTCTCCACCATTTCTGCACCAACTGCCGACCACTAATTTGCAACAGTACTCCATTAATAACATTTTCTATTCTACCTACATTCCTTTAGACATTAATATTCTCCCACTCAACTTCACATCAGGAACAATTTACAGCAGACAATTAAGCTCTCAAGCCTCATGGCTTTGGGATGAACAGACAGGAGAACTCACACAGTCATAGGGAGGACGTGAAAAATCAACACAGACGGTACCGAAGTCACGACTGAACTGGAATTTTAAACCGTCTCGGCTCTGTGGCGCAACTGACAACAATCTGGACCTTTCTGGATGCCGAATTTACCTGAATCAGAATTGTTTTTATAAGTAATGAAAATTTGTGTGGCAACTGAATGGCGCAGTGATTTAAAGAAATGCTTTTGTTGTCGTCGATTCCAATCCAACTGTGTTGAGACAAACAAGCGGCGTGAGTTTGGGAAGCATTTCCTTGACTTATTTGTTTGAAATGCTGTAGTTTTCTTTTTTTTTCACTCTCCCAGGATGAAACAATGTTGTTCCTTTATTTATTGTTTGTTTCAAATTTACTTCTGTCGTGTTTTTTTTCCTTTCTCAGCCAGAACGACACAGCCACAGGAAAGCAAATTTATTCTGTTTCTACACCGAAGTTTAGTCTGCTTATGACACAAATTTTCTGCTTACTTCGCGTTCTTTCCGTTTCAATTACCGTTCAGTGGTCTGGCGTCATTTTCCATTGTCAAGGAATGTTAATCCCTTTATTCGCTTGGTGAGGTGTTCCGTCGTTCTCCGTCTTTTCACTGATAAATGTTGCATACTGAGGCGTGTTTAAGGAACATTTCGGGAAATATCCTGCAGATAGAGTTTCTCACTGGATTTACCTGGGAAAAGGGTAAACACGACGACTCCGACAGCGATCAGGCACCATTAACAATGAGACATTTAAGTTCGCTGATTCCACTGATGTTGTGAAGTGACTGCTGGTTTGAGTACATCACCACGGTTACACTTTGAAGGAAATCCTCTTTTCCTGATTGCGTTCTGCCGAACTTAAGGTTATAAACGGTACTGGGAGCTCAGTATTTGTGGTGGAAAATCAATAGTTCTAAAGAATCATGGCCCTCAGCCACAGTTTGGGACAGAGCAATATATCTCACACACTGTGACCTTCGGCACAACAGTCCTGAACATAGTAACATACTACCTCTTCTCGTTTGCTAAAAGGGCATTTCATAAAACAGCCATTGAGAATGGGCGTTGACGGGCGAAGGATGGCAAATTTAAAACGAGGGACATGTGATTCAGGAGGGTGAAATTATGGAGAATCTAACGTACCCTGGCATTCAATGACAGAGGATGAGAGAGAAATTTACCTAACTCATTGAGAAACAGTGCTGGAGAAACGGACACGGCTTCATTAACGCATTATGACAACCTGCTCACAGGATAAACCGTATTCCATCTGAAGCACCTTCCTCTTCGTCCTCATGTAAACATTTTCCTCTCCACCCCCTTCTGAACACGGAACACATTTAACCATGGCCTTCCGTTCTCTGGGGAAGAACAACGTGGTCATCCCTCCAGGCATCCTGTTTTTGGCAGAGGACGGCATACTTACTGCTTCTGTCACCGTAGAAGAGACGGGAAGGACAGTGTATGTTTGTGGATCAAGGTTTAACGAGATAATTCCATGGAACAGGAGTGCCGGGTCAAAGACTCTTTTGTTTGTTGATCATGCTGGGTGTGCCAGTTCATTATTATCTTGAACTCCCGTTTTACTGCTGTAGATTAGAAGAGATACGCCCAAATACATTGGGTAAAGGTCGTGCGGATGTGAAAGTGAAGACCTACGCTTCTGAAATGTTCCTGTCCCACTTAGGTTTCAAAATGTTAAAGTGGGATTTAGGGTGGGTGTACGTCGGGTTGAGAAAAATCAACAGCCACACTAAACTGAAGATTTGGTCCTTCAAATCATGGAGCTGCAGTGAAAACTATTCACAGAGATAATGAAGCGCCAGAGACCCAACTGTCAAACGGAGCCTGACAGCATGTTGAGTGAGTACACATCCAGATCGCTGTTTCCATCAAATGTGGGCTTCATTATTGCCAATTCGGAACAGGTTCATACAGCGGGAGGAGAGAGAAAGAGAGACAGAGAGACGGAGAGACAGACAGACAGACAGATAGAGACAGAGCGAGACAGGGACAGAGACAGACAGACATATAGACCCACAGTCAGACAGACACAGACACCGTCAGACAAACAGACATACATTCAGTCAGATAGACAGGGACAGAGACGCGGGTGTGAGGGGAAGATCTGGGTGAGATGAAAGAGAGGGGAGGGGAGGCAGATCGAGACGCGGAGAGAGGGGCAGATAAAGGGGAAGGGAGACGGAGGTGGATACATTGTGAAGTATTTGAAATCCTCGACCTGCAAGGAATATTTGTGTTCCTGAGCGGACAGAACGTTACCCATTTTACACCAGATTCTTATTTATTGGATGTGTATGCCATCGTTATAAATCCCAATTAACCACTGAAAAATTCATTGTTATCGGGTTCAACTGGAAATGCAATAATTCTCAGTCAAACTGAGATCAGACTGGCGACATGTAGAGAATAAACGTGATAGGTAACAAAGGGTGAGGTTCACCCGTGCGTCCTGAGCCGAGGTGCTCCCTGTCGGTGAGGGGATGTTGAGTTCTGACTCTTTTCATTCCTTCTGCCACAAGGCGCGACTTCAGTGGAGGCAGTCATGTTTAATAATTCGTTATGCTAGCCTGCAATCGCGAGCAGGGCCAATATTTATTGTGCAGCCCTGACTGTACTTGCGAAGATGGCGGTGATCCGCATTGTTGATCCGTCTGACGAAGGTGCATCCGTAGGCCAATTGGAAAGGGAGTTTTCTGATTTTTACTTACTTTACCAGGAAAGTCGCCTATGCTCTCTTTAATTATTAGGTCTGCACTCCTCCAGGCGCTAACGTGTAAGTCTGGTGTATAAAAGTCCACCTAACAAAGTGCTGCTCCCGAGGGGAAATGGAATGTGCTTGGAAAGCGATTGGCGGGTCCGTGAGATCGGGCAATGGGCTTTGAGCAGGTGTATGGGAGACATTATGGGGATTGGCAGTGCACTTAATGGAAGAGAACACACGTTCCCAGAGTGAAAGGAACAGTGTATCGGAGAGACTGTGACAGCCAGTCCTCGAGAGAAAAAAAGGGCCGTGTTTCTGAAACATATTGACGCCTGATCACTGAGGTTGAAAGAGCTGAGCATGTGGAGCCAGTGACACTGCTTCCCAGAGGGCAAGTCAGTCCATCGCACTGTTGTGCTCCGACAGAGTAAGCAAATGGAAGTTCCACATAATGTAGCTTGACACTATGTCCCATAAAGTGTGATGTGAGCAGTACATCCTGAAATCTGACATCCCTGTTCGAGTACAGGTAATTTTATTTCATGGAACGAATATTCATTCCCCGTCACATGGGCGTGAGGACGTGTTAAAAACCGCAAGTCACTGCTCATAACGACAGGACAGCGAACCGAACATCCACGGCACTTGATTATCGTCTGGGGAAGGATGGCTGGCAATGTACTTGTGTCATGCGTGCAGAGAAGCCGTTAAGATTGTTCATATAAGTTATGTAAATCTAAGTCCGACGACATTCCAGTCCAATGACGGGTCAAACACTGTTCATTTGTTCATGATAACCAGGCTTGCCGTTGATGATTAACTGGAACCTCCCTCATTCACATCTGCAGATAACGAGCAAGTCACCCAGATCAATGAAATGTGGGAATAGTGTTGACGTGAAAATGAAAGTTAACCCGACTTAAATGTGATCGTGGTCGCCTCAGTCACGCATTCAGAGGGGCAGAGAGACAGAGTCAAAAAGAGAAGCGCTTGAGGAAATCGACACGTTTTTGTGAAATACTCGATCAGCACAGAACGAGCCTATTTCCAGAGCGAATTCAGTTCCAGATTCCTTATCGGTAAGAACTTGAACTTGGATAAGCTCAGCCGCTACTGCGGGAAGAGAATCGGTGTCAACATTTCGGGCCTGATACCCGTCTATTGAACTGAACAGAACACAAAAAAGCGTGTAATGCAGTCGTGAGGGGGTGGGAGGGGCGGGATGTCTCTGATGGGGTAAAACCGGGATGACCATGAAAAATAAACAAACTGCAAGATGAACTCAACGGGTCAAACAGCGTCCGTGAAGGAAAGGGAATAGACGACGTTTAGGTTCGAGAACGTTCATCAGGACAGTGGTTGTGGGGATCGGCTGTAATCAAGGGTTTCTGGTTAATTAGTGAATGGAAGCAGTCAGAGAGTGAGAACGGAGACAAAAGAGCTGAGGCAAAAGAAAATGGGAGATGTGAAATACAGGGCAGGCTGGGGATGCGCAACTCAACTCTCGTGTTCCTGTGGAGTGAAGAGCAATGCTGAATGGAGTAGGGAATCCCGTTTGACGAGGGATAGTAAGGATTTAGTAAGGAAAAGGAATGGGGCATAAGTCAGGCAAATATCTGACGTGTTTAGCGGATTGAGAACACACTGAGGAGGGAAATCAGGAGGGCAAAAAAGAAGACACGAGATAGTTTTGACAGGTAATGTAAATGAGTATCCTCGGATATTCTATTAGTGTATTGAGAGAAAAAACGTTAACAGGGAGAGGACATGGCCCATGAAGGACCAATGTGGTCGTCTATTTGTAGAGCAGCAGGAGATGGACAAGGTCTTCAATGAATAATTCTCGTTTGTATTTACCTTGGATAAGGTCATGGAAACAATGGAATTCAGGGACACACCTCACGGAAGCCAACCTTCACTCCATGGATTCTGGTTACATTTATCGCTGCCTCGGTAAAGCAGCCAGCATAATCAATGATCCCAGCATCCAGACATTCTCTCTTCTCCCCTCTCCCATAAAGTAGAAGACACAAAATCCAGACAGTACGTACCACCATGTTCAAGGAGAGCTTGATCCCGCTGTTTTAAGACTAATGAATGGTGCCCTTGTAAGATAAGATGTATTCTTGACATCACAATCTGCCCCGTTATGACCTTGCACCTTACCGACTGCGTGTACTGCAGTTTCTCTGCATCTGTTACACTTTATTCTGCGTTCTGTATTGTTTTACCTTGTAATACCTCAGTGCACAGTGTAATGAATTGGTCTGTGTGAACGGTATGAAAGACACGTTTTTCTCTGTACCTCGGTACAGGAGGCAATAATAAACCAATTCCAATTCCATTTTTCCCCCTCAGGCTTTACGAGAGGCCGATACATCTGTTTATGTAATACCTGTGATTCATAGTCCAAGGAGAATCTAATACCGTAAAGGTGTGTCGGGCAAAAACCATTTTTTTACTGATAATAGCCAGCACACACAGATAATTATTAACTAAAACCTCCAATTGTTCCCTCTTGCAGATTATAAACAAGGCCCCAGAAACGGTCGAAAGATTGCTGATGTGGAAGTGAAATTCAAAGGTCATTAAATATCATTGCAGTATTTTCATTCGCTTATTCTTTGAGAAGGACTGAGAGGAGACACAACAGAACATAATTCAATAGACATCTTCTCTTCGGAATCCCTCCATCTGCAAGGAATAAACCAAGTTCCAGAACGACCAGAGTTACGGGCTCCAGATCGGTAAGAAAATGCTCTCTGGTTATAATTAGTTCATATTGTTTTATTTATGGGGCATGGACGTCATCACAGTCAACATCTCTCACAGCGTGCCGACTCCTCCAAGTGTTGCCTCACATGAAGAGACCATACGGAGATGTCTTCAGTTGCATGGTCTCCTTACGTGAGGGAAGTTCAGGATTTATTGTTTAATTGTTGTCAGAAAGTCTGAGGCATGTAACTGTAGGATGTGCATCATATCACCTGCACGGCAGGCACAGTCTCCTGCTGGTGGTCAAAGACATAGACCAGCTCTCAGCTGTCTCCTCATTTTACGGGCACATCTAAGTTCACCGCTGCCGACTGCTCACACCCTCATTGTTTTCCAGACATTGGAGTTCAAGTTCAACAGTAGGTTCTGATGTTTGCGGTTATTAAAAGCTCTAGTCATTTATATAAATATCCACTCTCATCACACGATATTCTCCGCCAAAAGGATGTTTATTTTATCCATAGTGAATCTGACTTCAGTGTTCCAGTGGTTCTCTTCTGGAATGTTCGCTTTTCATACAAGCGTTTACCTGAAAACTGTACTGTCAACTGCTGCGCATTCCCTTCCCCGAAGGATGATAGCAGAAGTGCTGGTCATTTGGGATGGTGGAGATCCGGCGGCGTGATGCTGCAACTTGGTGGTGATGAGCTGTAACAATGTGTGCGAAGAACAGTGACAATTTGTCCCAAATGGTTAAAGGACTTGGTTTGTAACCTGCCCTGTAACCTGGCGGCAGTGGGCAGAAAAATGGTGTGTGTGGTAAAGTATAATTTTTGGAGGCTTTGAGAGAAAGGACAGCCTATCCAACTCAATGTATTTGCCTGTTCCGTTGTGAAGGATGGGGTGCAGAATGACAATGGGTGGAAGACACTGTGACAGCCTACCCAAGAACGGGAAAGGAGAAGGTGTCTGACACGTTGTCAAATCAGGTTGCAATAGATTATGGTTAGTGAATCTGAGTACTCGAACGGTGGGTCTCATGGAATAATAGATACTGTGTCCAACATTGTAATTGGTTTATGATTATCACATTCACCTGGGTACAGTGAAAACGTTGTCTTGCATTGAGTTCCTTCAGATAAGTTCATTACACATACTGTGGCAACAGTTTCCAGATCACGTCCATCTCACTTACCACAGCCCAATTGACAGAGACAACTGGCACAAGTTGACACCAAATATTTTGTGAATATTTCCGTTGATGATGGCACGAGCAATGGAGTGCAAATTCAGAGTTGAACATATGTTTCTTCCCATTCTATCTCCAGTTAGAAATCCCAGAATGGCTGCCGTTTCCAACGAAAGCGAATTGCAGTCTCTATTTGGAAAGGGCGGAATAGTTGCGGTTGTTCAACGCGTGAAATCAGATCTGGATAATGTGGCTACTACAACAATTGACATTGCAGTGATAGGAGAGTCGGGTGCTGGGAAATCATCCTTCCTCAATGCTCTGGGTGCGTCAGTCGTCAAAGGACGTCGAGCTTCAGCGGCTGAAAAAGAAGGAGGAATGGAGCCGATACGGTACCAGCTCCCCAGCGATGATGCAGTCAGTCTCTGGGACCTCCCTGCGATCCAGACCAGGAACTTTGAAGCCGGCGCCTACTTGAAGAGTATAACATTGGAGAGCTACCATTGCTTCATTGTCCTCAGTAGCGCTCCTTTTGAAGAAACCGCATGGCAACTGGCCAAGGAAATTCAGGAGACAAAGAAGAAATGCTATTTTGTACGAAATAAAATAGACTGTCTCCTGGAGACTGTGAAACAACAAGAACAAAGCCAGTACGACGAGAATAAAGCTCTGGAATATCTCCGGAACACTTCCACTGAGAGATCCAAGAAGGAGGGACTGGAATCGGTGCACATATTTCTGATCTCCAGCTTTCATCGAGATAAGTTTGACTTTGAGAAACTACAGCAGGTGCTAAAGGTGGATCTCCCTGCTTTGAAGAGGCGCGTCCGTTTACAGGTTGTAGAGAACCACGTGTCGTCACTAATCCAGAAGAAGACAGACGCCTTTTTGGCTGAAATTTGGAAGATTGCTGTCGCGTTGGCATCAGCTAGAGCCGTGTCAATCCCAGGGGCTGGTGTTGTTTGTGACATTCCCTTGCTGTTCTATTACATTTCCTCTTACCGTACCTCCTTTGGTTTAGATGACGAAACCCTCAACATACTGGCGTCAATGTTTGGGAACGAGATCGAGGAGCTGAAGGCAGAAATAAAGTCGATACTTGCGCGAGAATTTACCCTCAGTAGTATCGCGAAGGAGCTGCTACAGATGGCAGGAGAGGAGATAGTGGAGAGCACCGTTCTGCAATTCGTGCCACTGATCGGCCAGGGCATATCGGCCAGCCGTTCCTACAACACAATCACCGCATATCTGAAGAAGGTTCTGCAGGATCTGGCGGAGGACAGCAAAAGAATATTGAAGAAGGTGTTACAGCTGGACGAGGGAGAATAGCGGAGCCACACCCGACGGAATATTGTACAAATGATGGGAATACACTTAATCAAGAACTCCTTCAGATTTCAGGATGTCACCGGATGAATGATTCTTGCTCTACACATAGAGCTCTAAAATAGTGATGCCACGTAATGACACTCAAACACATTCAAATGTTCTAAAATGCTCGTCCACACTTAGAACACAACGAACGGACGCACGTCCATGGACACACAGACACACACACAGACGTGCGCACACAGACGCACAGACACACACAGACATGCGCACACAGACGCACAGACACAGACACAAAAACAGACATAGACAAAGACAAAAACAGACACAAACACACAAACACGCACACACACACGCACACACACACACATGCGCACACACAGACACACAAACACACACACAGAGGCAATAAACACACAGACACACAATGCGCACACATAGACACACACACAGAAACACAGACACACACAGAAACACACAAATATATGCATACATACACACACATACACACACAGAGGCACACAAAACGACACACACGAACAGACACACACAAACACACACAAACACACATAGCTACTTCACAAAACATTTGCAGAATAATAAATGGAAGAAAATAACAACAGAGCAGAGAAGGAAGGGTGTAGTTGACAAACATCAATAACACAGGCAATGTGAAGGGAATATAATGGATGCGCGTATTTTTACATTAAAATGCTAATTCCTTTGATGAATGCACTTGCCGTATAAAACGATGATTTTAGGTTTCTGTGTATCACTTATAACTGCTGCTCATATTTTTTTGATTGAAGTGGGTGAACTCGAAGATAACTTGTTCCAGGTTTCAATATAAACCAGTTGCATGATCAATGTGCCAAATGTCCGAACTTCTGCAAGGTAATTTTGGTGAATGGGGAAAGTGATTGAACTAAATAAAGCGATATTTTACCCGCAATTGATATCCTGGCTTTGCTTAACACAAACAGGGAAGTATTACAGCGGAACTGAGGCAATGGTGCCATCGGCAACCTGCTGACACTCTGCAGGAGAAATACAACTTCTCCCAACCTCCCGCTGTTCCTCGCAGTTATTGCCTGTCGTTCAGGGAGGAAGGGCTTTCTTCAACAGTTTGATTTGCAAGCCAGGGCCGTTGTCTATGCAAACATTCGAGTATCTTTATTTTAGTTCAATTCTGTTCAAGTCTTTCACATTATCCTGAGGTCAGGTAAATATTAAGGATCTCAATATTGTCGCTATCGAAACATTGGGGTTAGCGAGGTGGAACCTTCCATGTTATCCTCACTTGCCCTCTTGCATACGTTATTTTTTTCCGTTAGTCTTGTGTGTCTTGGAATACTTTGAATATTAGTATTCCAGGAAACATAATGTATTGAAATTAACAATATCCACGACATCCACGGTGATTGGTCCTCTATCTACAAAGACGGAAACGGAAAACCTGCAGACAGCACAAATCTCCGGCTGATCCAAGTGCTAACTTTCCATGTAACACCTCTTCTCGGGAGTTCTTAGTAAATAGGTCACAGCCACGAATTGTGTGCCTCTCGCGGTGGCCATAGTGACGTTTAATTAAATTGATGAATGACTTTATCTGTGAAGGATTGCTGATGGCCATGATTGCCCGACACTCCGACTGCAGACTTAATATACAACACGTGACCAGATGGAAGCAGATGTGTTGTTCTGTAAACGTTCACTGGACTTCGTTACAGCAGTCCAGGAGGTCACAGACAGATTGATCAGTGTGGGAGTTGGATGATGAATTAGTGTTGCGGCAACTGGAAGTTCAGAGTTATCTCTGCGGACTGAAAGCAGGAGCTCTGCAAAGCGAACAATCACTCTGCGTCTGGTTTCTCCAATGTAAACTCCGAATGAAGTTCACTGGATTGGAAGATTGACTCCCCGCTTCGCCTGACCGACTATTTGCACCCCTGAATGTTGAACTATTTGGTGTCCACCCAGAACCGGCGAATCATCAAAATGGAAGATTCTTTAAATTGGATGAATTTTCCAAATATTTCTCGCAGCCATACATTCTCCCTCAGTGCCTCGCTTTCCTCTTTGTATGTTGCCGTTCCCCCATTAGCCTCCTTATTAGTGCGGACAGTGCCTACAGTAGGAGCTGAAATAGCTTGGTTGGGAGAGTTGCGAGAGGTCCCAGGTTCAATGACGGTGTTCGGGATTTTTGATATCTTCTTTGACTATCGCGACCTCAGGGCACAATCTATATGGAAGATTTATCAGTGGGCTGATGCCTGGGTTCACAAAAGTACTTTCAGTTTCGACGACATGACGGCGATTTTTTAATCTCAAATCGTAACTTCCTTCTAATCTGAACAAAGTTTCACACCTGGCGGGACCTCCACTGCAATTCGACCTGCTGAAGGTGCCACACGCTCCACCGACATAGGCCGGCTTCCCAGCAACGGCTCCACAAAACCCACACCGGCACAACATTTTTCTGTGAGTTGGAACAATGTCCCGAAACAAAATGCGCCTGAATCAAAGACCCTGAAACCGGGGACCTCCAACGTTTTAACCAGCCGTTATTCAGGAGACGGAAGGCTGGATCCTGCTCCTCTAACTCTCACTCCGCTGCTGCCCGCTGGGAGCAAGGACCTTCTGGCTGTTTCAACCCGAGGAGTTGCGGGAGAGTAACTGGCCACAGAAGCTTTGTGTCATGAACCAGGAGGTACGTATGTCATTGTCATTGCAGCCGGCTTTGGTTCTATTCCTCAATTTTGTTCTGGTGTCGGAAGATGCTGCCGGCTGCTGCCGGCGCTGTCACCTGAGCAGCTGCCCACACGCCCGTCTGTGCCAATGGACTGCTGCTGGAGACGGTGAGGATACGACGTCCCCTGAAGGGAACTTTGTGCAGAGAAGTAACGCTGCCGGGTTTCTTCGGACAATCGGATTGACAAGACCTCGGGTGTGTCATAGAAATTCCAAACGGTTGAAAATAACAGGGGTACGCACTGTCAAGCAGTGCGGGTTAACAGAACGACCTGTTTTGACTCAACCCTTCTCCTTGTCACACAACAACTACTGAGTGGAAATGTGCACATTTTTGTAAACTAATTCTGAGGGGTTCCACGTCCCCCCTTTGTTTCCCTCATTCATGTGGCCCCTCACCCCTTATCTTCCCCTCCCCCACGCTCATGACTAACCCATTTGTTCCCCACCTCCTTCCCTTTATTCCATGGTCCACTGCCCTCTCCGACCTGATTCTTCCTCCTTCAGCCCTTTGCATCTTCCACCTTTCACCTCCAGCTTCTTACTTCTCCCCACTTCCGCAGCCACCTACCTTCCCCCTCTCACTTGGACTCACCTCTCACCAGCCAGCTTGTGCTTCTACCCCTCCCCATACCTTTTATTCTGGCTCCTGCCTTCTTTCCTCGGAGTCCTGTTGAAGGGTCTCGACCCATAACGTTGACTGTTGATTTGACCTGCTGAGTTCCTCGAGCAGTTTGTGAGTGTCGATCCAGATTTTGCATCTGCAGAATCTCTTGTGTTTAGACAGTTGTGCAGGTTCTTGTGGAAATACATTGCAAGCAAGGCACATACAATAAAAGGTTGCGTGCGATGCCGGGGTGAGATGAAGTAATATTGTATATGAGAATGGGTGATCGGAGTACACGTGGCGCAGGAATTTGTGGTCGAAACGGACACGGTTCGAATGTGTGTGTTTGGAACAGATTCAACAGATGTGGTGGAGAGAGTGAGCGACAGAATGGGAACAAAACATTAATGTCGATAAAACGACCGTGGCACACTCGAAACTGAAATGTTCTGAGGACGTCACATCAAACACCGAAGTTCGACGTCTCCTCCATTCGGCCAAAAGGTTCTTTCATGCTCAAGGATTCTGAAGAAATAATTCAGACTAATGATGGGGCCGGCGTTCTGTAAGAAAGTGAGAAGAAGGAGGGACGGATTTCCAAACACACGGACAATTAGCTACTGTGAAGTGTTTTGAGACGTCGAATTATTCCGCTGCGGAACTGAGAGAACTCGAAGAAGAGGTGGAGCTTTGATTTCCACTGGAATTCAGGGAGTTCGCTTTCCCTGTCTCACCCCTTTCCACTGACATATACAACGGCTACACTCTGGCTTGGGGCGATGTCTGGGACGAGCTGTTTCTGTGTTGCAACTAATTGTGAATGAAGCAGACTACCTGAAACAAACGTGACGTCGCCCTCTCTGGGGGCCCTCAGAGTCCAGGTTCTCAACACAATGAAAAAGAACACACTGTATGAGGTGGGATGGTTTTGACGATCCATAATTAGCCTGTTATTGTTCCTCTGATTAGCTGACAGTAACTGAGGGAAAGTAGTTTACCTTCATCTTTCCTCGACAGCTGTTTGGATGCGGTTGAGTTGAAAAGTGCCGCAGACAGATGTTCCGGCAAGGTGTCAGCAACTTAGAATCATTGTCTTTAAATGTATGCAGTTAAACTTTCACCGGAGCTGAAATATCGTTTGAAAATTACAATAAATGAGAACAGTTAAACGCTGGAATTGACTGTCCCGCCTTTTCATCCAGAGATCCCTGGGATTCAGGATCCGCACCATGAAGGTTGATTCGTGGTACAGCAGTTTCTCGTCGATACTAAGTGCAGAGTGATGTCGTCCACAGCGCTCCAGGTTGGGAGTTGTGACATGAGATTACGATGGATATACAAGAGACTGCAGATGCTGGAATCTGGAACAGCACACAAAAAGCTTAAGCAACTGAGAAAGTCATGCAGCATCTATGGATGGAAATGTTCGTCCAGCATTTTGTGTGCTGCTCCAGACATTTCCCTCCAAAGATGCTACCTCACCAGCTCTCCAGCTGAGTTACTCCAGCGTTTTGTGTGTTGAAAGAGATGAAGATATCGGAAAAATGTTTTGTTTGTCTACATGTGACATGAAACATTTCGTACATTATCGTGGGAAAGGCTCCATGAATTAACTCCAACGATTTGCTCTCACCCCACTGCATAAATATTCTCTCTCAATTATTTCAATATTGGAGTCCCAGTGAACAGTATCATCGATAAGTCTTTCGCCGTCCTCCTTGAGCTCCTCGGCCAGAGTGATACACTGCTGTACCGATGTCAATGTTATTCACTTTGGGGGGCGTTCTACTGTTAATATTCACAGATGTAATCATCATCTTCTTGGTCGAAACAACAACCTGAAGAAAAATGAAAGCTCAGATCTACTCCTCACGCAGTTTCTGATTGATTCGCGGATAGTCGAAAGCGATGAATCAACAGCTCAAGACTTAATGAAACATTTTGTTGTGAAAGAGAAGAATGTTATGAAACTCTGGTAAATCAGAGCATTACATGTTAGGTTGTTAATACAGCAGGAAGTGTCCACACAGGTTTGAGTGCAGCGGAATGAAATGGTCCAGTGCTGCATGGATAATGAACGTGTTGAAGGGCAGGGCGATTGTGTGAGGGCTGGTTGTGATACTGGAGGATGGGCGATCGCAAGACATCTGGGGACAGAACTGAGGCTATTGATTTTTTGATAGATATCGGCAGGTTTCAGTGCAAGATTTGCAAGTTTGCCTAACTTTCCATGCGTTTATGCGGAGCAGTAATTGCGGAGCAATAATAGTGATACCTGCACTAAGATCGAGAGTCTGCCTGACTCAGACTGTGGAGGTGTATCCACTGTAACCCACCTGCTGTCTAATCCTTCCGCCTTTCCAGTCCGTGTGTGTTCGAGAATTGTACTGTCCCTCCACTCATTCTACAAATATAATGTTCCTCTTGATCTTCACTGCACCGAAAAAATGCCATTTATTACCTCCCCTGCAGCTCCAGGCTGAACGCACAGATTTCTGCTTCCGTCCAAATGAGCCCCGTCATTGCTCAGTTACCCTCTTGCCTCCACGGCCTTATTAAAATCCCGTGGAGTTTTTACTTTCCTCACCTGGACCACCAGGACTATCATTTGCAATGTTTCCTTATTTTGCGTCCGTTTCATTATTAGTGACAGGTTACCATCCACCACTCCCATAATGAATGTAAAATGTCTCTCCTTGAAGGTACAACCATATCACCAGAATTGTAACTTGAGAAAACAGAACAGTCCAAAAGGGAAAACAAAGCTCAATGCTGGTTGTCGGAAGTTTATGAAAAGATACAGGACAATCGGCAGTTTCACCTGTATCGCACACAGCAGTCATGAAGTCGTGCGGACCATTTCATCACACCGCCGTTGTTCTTCAGTCCGAACACTGACCCGCCCTTCCGCAGTCCCTTGAATATCATGACCTGGACCATTCCCCAATCGATTTGTCTTCTGTCCAAAATCGGTGGCCTCGTACATTGATCTGCCCGGCTCTGTGCTTAATCGCTACTCAGGTTCCCTCAGCAGGAAGGTTTCAACTGCAACCACTTCCCAAAATGTGCACTCTGTTCCCTCTTCAGAAGTTTCGAATGTCCACATCCGTTCGGTGTTCACTTCTGCGAACAGCTGGAATAAGTCAGGGGGACGGGCGAAACCGCTCGTCACCCCATTTTATCTCGACTTTTCATTCCATTCTCATTCCACCAAATATCGTGAGAAAATCTTATTGCGAACTTTTTCTTTCATGATTCACAAACCAGAACGGTTTATGTGAGGGTGAGAAAGTTTGGAATCTGGGCAGTGTTTAACTGAAGGCGCCGAAACCTCGTTACCCAAACCAACAGCTCACGACGAGGATGGGATTCGAACCCATACGTGCAAAGCACAATGAATTAGCAGTCCATCGCCTTAACCTCTCGGCCACCTCGCTTGTTCTGAATAATGCGCCAGTGTTTTGCCACACATACAATCTCCTCCTATGTCCCACACATTAATTTTCACGTTCTATATTCTATTACAATTTACATTTCTTGGTCACCTTTACCAGAATTTTAATCCGTTCCGAATCCCAAAGGTTTAGCGATTTTTCCAGATTATTGATATTATCGATTTGGTGCAATCTATAATATCCCCAATCAGTCCTGGCTTAATTGCTTTTCCATTGTGCTTCTGCACTTTGCGATTCATATATTATATTTTGAAATAAATACAGCGACCTGTCCATTGCCATGCGATTTAATGCAGTTTCCCAACACTCCCCAGGCAAGCTGCCAATGGTTCCGGCATATCTTTCTTTGCTAAGTTTGCTGTCAGATTCAGCTTCAACCTTCTTTCTCCTGGAGAATGAAGCCTTCAATCCAGATGAGAATCAGGTACCAGGTTGGAACTGAATGTTTAAGTTCTTGAAACCTTCGGTCCAAGAACTGTGCCGTGCACTTTATAGTATCTCCCTTTCTGCGTTACTCTGAAGTGCATGAGGTTACACTTCCCATTCTCGGCAGAGCAAAGACAACGACGTTCCCAAGTTCCGGACAATGTCGGATACGGTAAAGCTGCAGGATGCGTGCAGTGATATGGCGGGCAGAAAGTGAAGCATTTAGCCTTCGTAAAATATAACCAGTGTTATGTATTTGGAAAGTCCAAACTGTTGCAGGATATAATGAACCTCACTGTTTATTTTTTCCCTTTGGGAAACGAATTGCGTAGTTCGACTTCGATTAAAGTTCAAGAATGGGGAAGTTTAGGATTTGAGCCAAACACAGGCAAATGGACCTAAGGTGACCGACACCTTGGTCCACACGGTAGAGAGAGCCGAAAGACCTGTTGCCGAGCAGTGTGACACCCTTTCTTCAGTTTGTCGACAGAGCAGCAGCTGCATTTAATTGAATAAATGTCTGATTGTGTCCTTTTCACACCTCTTGATTTCAAGAAAACAGAGATTTCACAATGTTACCGGAGAAACAAAGGACTGCAGATGCTGGAATTTCTATGAAAAAATCTAAATAATTCTGGAGGAATTCAATAGGCCAGGCAGCATGCGTGGAGTATAACAGGTTGTTAACGTTTTCCAGAACATTCCTTCAGAACGTCTCCGCCTGTTTTCAAACGAGTGGCCTCTCCCGTGGTAAGCGAACGTGATAACCACTGCACAACAGAAGCACTGTCGGACACTTCCTGTGGACTGCAGCAGCACTTCTGAACATCTCAATGCGAAACCTACACTGCCAGATGGTTGTGTGCTTCTGCGACACGAGACTGGCGGCTGAAATATTTGAAAAAAAACACGGTCTCTGCCACAATAAAGGTTTGATTCTGTCGGACCATTCCCGCTGATCACAACACCCGGAGATTATCCTGTCACTAAATAAAGTGGCTCCGGCTGAATCAATGCGTGGATTTCGAACTACACCACACATTTCACAGACCGACTGTGGTCTCGAACGTTCCTTCCTGTGTGTGATAGACGGAAGGAGAGAGGTGTAAATCTCACAGACGAAAGGGAAACAGTAACAGAGAGAAATTAACAACCATGGCGTCTACTGAGGGGTCTGTGTGAGAGGAACGGAGATGGAGACGAGGAGTAAAAGAGTTGGAAATAGCTGTGGGGGGAATCTCAGAGACAGCGAGATCATGATGAAGGCGATTGTGTTTCATGCTGGGTTCTCGATACTGAACTGGTCCTGTCCCTCGTCCGGCCGCCGCTAGGAATGAAGGGTCGATCAGATGTTCAAACTATGAACGCATTGCATGTTTATTTGTAGCAATATCTTTGGGCAGCTGGTCAAGGTGAATGGTAACGGCAGGAAAACGCACTCTCCTCACGGCCTGGAGCAGCAGTCAAAATGGTGTTCCTAGCCGAGGTCGAACTGGGTACTTTTCGCGTGTGAGGTGAACGTGTCAACCGCTGCACTACAGAAAGTGCTGAACGCTTTGGCGTTTACACGAAGGGCTTTCACTGAACGCTGGCGTGGGAAGATGCAGATTTTGGAATGTTTCCTCCGCGTTCAAAATGTCCATCAGCTGGAGAATAAATGGGCTCATCCGGGATTTGAACCCGGGACCTCTCGCAAGTTATATACGTCAGTACCCGAAGCGAGACTCATCCCACTAGACCAACGAGCCTACATCCGTATGTTGATCACAATGGAACAATAAAACAGTTCACATTTAGTTGTTGGAAGCCCGCTGTCATTTCTATTGCTGAATGCAGCAATCCGACGGAGATGAACATGAAGGGATGAACAGAAGAATGAGGAATATTCTAAACTCTCCATGACCAGGAAAATTCACGAATTAAGAATTCCTTTCATTATAGAAACAAGTCACTTCAGAGAAGATGGAAGAGGAGGAGATGGAACAGAGAAGAAAATACGAGAAGATCAAACTTTGAAACAGAATTATTACTATTGCATAACCCTGTTACAGATTGCAAGAACATCGAAACATGCAAGTTCTAACGTTATTAAGTATCTTCTCATTACCGTTTCTCGCTTCTCGCACAGAGGAAAAAACAAGAACCTGAATCAGTTCATTGCTGTTGCTCTCTGTGTAATTTGAGGATGACCAGACAGTTTCGAAGAAACAGATTCTGGCAAAAAAAAAAATTCGCGCACTGAAATGTTTTCTCTTTATAAGGAGAGACTGGTCAGTTAATTTGGAATAATTCACACACAACTTGGTAATATTGTCCAACAAAAAGGAAGTTAGGGACAATTGAAATCCTATTCCACGAAAAATTGCCAATGGGATGTGAGTGGCGGGGACAGCTTGTACTTGTCACATTCAGCAAGTAGAGCGGGTCGTTGGTCGTAGGGAACGTCACACTATTTCACTTAATTGAAAACGCCAGACGAGGCAGACATTTCGGTTTCCAAGCCTTGTACGTATAGGGTTGTATTAAAGGACGCAAGGATTCACCACTCCCGTCCTCGTAACGGTGCAGAGACAGAAGGATTAATATCCAGTCCTGCTTGAGAGCCATAATTCAGAATACTGGGTCTTTTCCAACACCATTCGCGGAGAAATGTGTTCCCGAATTCATGATGGTTGCGTCCGGTACCCCTTGCTCTTGTCTCGTTCAACTGAAAAATGAACAACTGGTTTCAAAGTCCTTCCCATTTAAGGCGGTTGATAAACACCGGTAAATCACGAGGTTTTTTTCATATGATTTTACATATAACTTATTCTGAAGTTGTGGTGAGATCACACATAAAGAGCTGAGTTTGGTGGTGAAGTGGCTGGAGAGGGATTCAGAGAGGTGCGAGTGGAAGCAAGGTAGTGTTCAGTAAATCAGGCAGAATTGGCAATGCGGAGAATCCATACCTGAATAGGGTGATACAATGGTCGGAAGTGGGTCAATCCTGAATCTGAAGAAATGAGCGGAATCTGAAGCAAGTTCCTGGTCAGCAGATGAACAAGAGCAGGTAATGTAAGTTGCATCTTATTGCTACAGCTGTTGGACGGCGCGTTGGCTCCGTGGCTTAACTGATCAAAACACCTATCTCGTAAACAAGAGATCCTGGTTTCAAGTCCCAGCGGAACCTTTCATTTATGAGATGAATTGCCTTGTGATGAAGGCGGGTTCCATGCAAACACAGCCAATCAGGCACCTTCAATCATAAAAGAATGCTGCCAAAAGGTACAGAACAAATAAAACTTCCCAGAAACGCTACCGGTCTTGCATTGTCTGGGGAACGAGAAACATGGGCGATCTGTCCAAATATATAATATTTCCGATTACTTTGTTTTCCGTTTTCTTGCGTTCCACTGTGTGTTTTTGTTTAAGGTGTTAATCGTTTGCATAACGCGGGTATGTCCTGCTTTGTGACCTTGTCCTGGTCCGGTTGACAAACTGGTTCACACCATGTTGAATAGGTATTTTCTTCTCGAACGCTGGATATCTTGCTGCTTATTTCAAGATAACAGACAGGCTGCGTTACAGATATGAGTTCGAATACACACGGATATTAAATACCTTTATACCCATTTGCTTCGTATAAATGTGGGCCACGATCAGTGCACGTCCTCAACCTCCCCGCTAACTCAGGACTGTTCTGCACCTCTGCAGTGATACCGTTGACCATAGCACCAATGCAAGATCAACGCCACTCTGATCTGTGATTGTTAGATATTGTTCAGCAAAACATTTTCCAATGTATTTTTAATAGTGCAACAGAAAACGATCATGGAAGCGAAGGATTACACCCAATGGCAGTGGTGGGATACGAACCCACGCTTCTGTGGAGACTGGAGCCTTAGGCCAGCGCCTTAGACCTCTCGGCCACACAACCAAAATTTCATTTTTATTCATTGCACAATTGAGCTTAAACGGCTGAGCATGTTAATCTTGGTAGATTCGTGCCCTCCGTGTGTGCTTTGAAACTCGATCTCCCAGGTCCTTTGATTGAGGCTTGATAGGTTTTCCCTTTTTCCAACCCATCCAATTAGTTCTTTAAAACAGATCGAAGAGAGCAGTGGTAAACGTTGTCACGTCATGCAGGGTGGCAGACCATGGGGTTTCCCAGACGTCAGTGCAGGGACACTAATTTTCATGAATATTCTCATTTACGACATGGGTCTGCAGGGTTCACCTTACACATATCCTGCGGATGCAAAGAGTTGATTCCAGATGAAGAAATCCCAGATTCCTCAGCCGAAGATTGCCAAGGAAATCATTGACATTGGCCACGATTACAGAAAATCGCTGCTCAACCGTCTCTGGGATATTCATAATGGTTCCAATCTGCGCCAACATATTTGTGAGGAAACGTCCAATATTGGCAGAAACACATTTTATGAAGACTACATGACTATTCGCTGTTGCCTCCTCAGTAAACAGCAAAAGGTGCAACTCACCACGAACTGCTCCGTCAACACTCTTCTGCCGAGTGGTTTCGGAATCAGGGTTGTTAATGTCACGAAGTAACTAAACTTCGTCGAGTTTCTGTGGGGTTTAGGTACCAGGTGATCTCGGCACTTGGATATTATGAGGAGACAGATTTCGCTGATGAACACTGAAGTTACTTTCTGAACTACAGCAGACTTATCAACAGGAATAAGGACACACAGATCAGTCACCCAAGAAGGTCACGGGTGATCGGATTGTCTGCTAAATTCATCATCCCGTCGTTTGAATCTCCCGGCTTTCATTCCCAGCTGCTCAAACGATTACATCTGCCCTTTCCCCTTCACCACTCCCTACCTTCCGCTCTCACCTGTATTCTCAGTCCGTGTTGAGGGAACGACTGGATTATTTCAAACAATGTCCTGGATTTCAAGATGCGACACACCATCCGATTACGTCATCACCCAGTCGAATCCTGATCTTTTTTATCATTATAACAAGTGCGGAAAAGATACCGACTCTGGTGGGACTCGGACCCACAACCTTTGAATTACATGATAACTCAGCAGTAGAATTCCAACAAGCTATCCATTGCGCCACAGAGCCACAGTCACTCACTGGCGTGCATACAGATAATGTTACTGACGAGAAAATCGCAAATTGTCAAAGGTAAACTCTCGTCTCCTCTCGTTTTTTCACTGAAGAAGTGGCAAATCTAGTCCTCCACTTCCCATCCAATTGCAGCACCGGATTCCTCAATGACATTTTGCAAACGATTGGGCAGCACGAATTTCTGATGAAGCATTTTACCGTCGGGTCAGAGTTAACTGGGTACATTTCACATCCCCTAGAGGCTGTTGTGATGAAACTCTTCTCCCAAAGCAGTAGAATTTCGGGGAAGAGGACGTGAGCAGTTGTCAGCGTGACGTCACCGTGAGCACACTGCCGCCTCCTGCACGCCGACGGCAGAAATCGGGTATCCTTTCAAATTCCGCAAGGATTAAACTAAAATCAGAAGAGAACCCACAATGTGTTACTGCTTCTGGTCCCCTGTCTCTGAGTTACAATGTTTTCACTTTACCTGATGAAACCCGGGTTAACATCTCTGAATGGGTGAAGATTCTCAATTCTTTCCCTGAAACACGAATCCTGGTGCAACAGTCATCAGTTCACAGACGGAAATAGACGAAAAATCTCATTAAACGTCCGACGGCAACTGACATTCGGCCATAATTGATGGACAGAGCAGACCATTGTGGAGTGATTGAAATGGAAAGACCTCGGAGGTAGCAGCAAACGAATTGACTTGGATATGGTTGCCTAAAGTTCGATCAGAAAAGAGGAAAGCACAAAGGAAAAGCTCGTAGAAGAAAAATGTAATAAAACTGTGTTCACAGGGAGAGAAAATAACTGAAAACTATTGGATTGTGGACACAGTGGTCGAGGAAATGTTTCTCAAGCCCAGGGTAGAAAAAATATCCCCTGAGCCGTCCTGTAAATCGCCTCGCCATTCAGTTGCAAGACAGCTTTTCCTGACAGGTAAGGCGGCTGAGTTTCGGTAAAATACACTTCAGAAGTCCAGCGCGTCGTTTATTACGCCACTCAGCCCAGTCATAAGGTCCGGGTTCAGTCGTGACCTCGTACTACCCGGATATAGTATACAGTTCGGACTGTGACTCTTTGGGATGCCTGCAGGATCACCGGTTTCCTCCAATGTCCCAAGACGTGTGGTTTTACAGCTTAATTGGCCACCGTAAAATGTCCCAGTGTGCAGGTGAGCGAAGGAACCTGGGGCTAATTGACAGGAATGTGGTAAAAGTAAATTAAGATTGATGTGGATGGGTGATAAATGTTTTTGCGAACTAAGTTGGCCAAAAGGCCTGTTTCCGTGCTCCGTTCTCTGTGACTCTGTGACTGTCTGGCTCTCACCCAATCAGGATGAATGATATCCCTGCATCGCATTTTGTTTTGTCAGCATCGCAGTCGCTGGGAGAATATTTCGGAAAACGGTGAGGACACATTGAACAATGAACCAGCATCATCAGTACAACAATGACTGAAATCACAATTCTTGACCAATTCCCATTACAAAGCTTTTTTGCCTGTGTTGAAAGTTTTGAAAATAAATTTTAGAGGATATGCTCCTGATCAATTGTGGATTTATGCTGAAATACAAGTGAAAATGGAAATATGACATGTGGAAATAGAGGAAATTAAAGTTTCAGAACTATCAGTGGTCATCGACACTGGAGAGCCGCTGTATTTGAGCAATCAGAGCAAACAGAACAATCCCACATTCGCTGGTTTCCTTTCGGCGTCAGGAAACAGCAATGTTTCTTCGTTTCGTTTCATTTCAATATTTTGATTGTATGAAACCATGGAATTTACGTTTCAAAATTCGTGCACTGTTTCATCAATCACCACGGTCGACGCCATTTAAAGTTCTCACCTCCGACCAAATGGTGATTTGCTGTTTCTGCGCACAGAGAAGTGTTGAATGTCCGGAAGAAAACCTGATCTCACCGCCTCTGGGTTGGCTTGAATCACCAACCTTTCGATTAACAGCCAAACGCACTGGCCGATTGTGCCATAGAGACAGCTGATGCCAATGCCCATCGACAGACAATGTAACAGCGCAGGGACACAAATCAAGACACTTAAATCCGTTCCCCATTCTGCGATTTCCTTTCTAATTAACAGCACGAGGTTCCGAGAATTTTACTTCGCATTCTAATTGATGGATTAAAATGAATTAGAATTAACAAATTAATTTTTAATTGAAGGTTTGGACATTTTCCGTGAGGTGGAGTCTGAAGGAATAGGAGATTTTACAAGACAACACCTTCGTGGGATATCTGCAGTTTCCTTAAATTTATAACTTGGTAATATTTCATTTCAGAGAATAATTTTCTCAGGTTCCTAACACAACTGTAAAGCCCCTTCTTTAACGTTTTCAAACGATTCCACGCAGGAAAAAAAAACAGTGAGAATCCATCTGATTTATTCCCCTCATGATGTTATAAACGTCAATAAGGTCGGCATTCGGCCTCCGTTGCTCCAGCGGGAAATGTCCCAGCCAGTCCAGTCTGTCCTTATATGTGAAGCTGTCCAGTCACGGCAACACCCTTGTGAATATTTTCTGCACACTTTGCATGTTAACGACATCTTCCCTGTAGCTCGGCGACCAGATATGCGCAAGATTCTCCACGTGCGGTCTCACGTACATCTTCTTCAGCTTTTAGAGACGTCCTACCTCTTGAACTCAGTGTCCTGACTGATGAAAGCAAGCTTGCCAAACATCGTAACGCCAGCCTGTCTACCTGTGTCGCCAGATTCCGGGATCTATGCACACATTACATAATACCCCGAGGTCTCTCTGCTCTACAACACTGCACAGGGCCCTCTCATTTACTGTGCAGTTCATACCCTGGATTTAACATCTGAAAATGCGACACTCTGCACTTGTCTGAGTGAAATTCCATCTGCCATTCATTGGCCCACATTCCCAGCTGATCAAGGTTCTGTTGTGATCTCATATAAACTTCTTCATTCGACCACAAATATTGATGTCACCCTTAAATATAATGAATATGCCACCGACATTTTCAGCCCATGTGTATATATAAGGGACACCGCAGAGATCCATGCAGAATTCCAATGGTCACAGGTCTCCAAGGTAAAAAGAACAGCACTGCACTGCCACAAACTGTCTCCCACCTGCAAGCCAAATGACCATCCAATAGACTATCTCACCCTGGGTCCCATGTGACCCAACCTTCCTGACCAGAGAACTACGAGATCCTTTGTCCAAGGACTTGCTAAAGAGCACGAAGACAACGTCTGCCGCCCTGCTCTCGTCAATTCCCCAGGTCACCTCTTCAAATACGGAATCAAATCCCTGAGTCACACTTGCCTGCGCAGAAAGCAAAGCTAACTATCGTTATTGAGTCCTTCCCTTTCTAAATGCAGGTGGATCCTATCACTCTGAATACCTTCAAGTAACCTGCCCATCGTCACCGGCCTACAGTCACTGGCTTGTCTTTGCAGCCCTTATTCTGTAAAAATACATCAGCCACCCTCCCGTCTTCCGGCAGCTTATACAGGTCCAACAATAATATAAAACTCCTTAACAGGCCCACCTCAATATACTCTCTGCCTTTCCACAATATCCTAGGTTACACCTGGTCAGGTCCCGGGGATCTACACTTCATTATGCGCTTTAAGACTCTCAGAACCTTCTCCGGGAACAGTGGCTATGATTGCAGTATTCTCTTACCTGAATTATCGAGCTTCCGTGATCTTCTCCACGATAAATACAGACGAGGGATATTCATTTAAGACCTCGCCCATCTCCCTTGTGGCTCCATGTACAGATGGCATCAATGATCATTAAATGGACTTGGTCACTCCCTTGTGACCCTTTGCTGTTAATATACATGTAATACCTTAGGTTTCAACTTGACCTGATCCACAAAAGTTACGGCATGTCGCCTCTTTGCCCTCCTGACTTCTCTCTCTACATTTCTTACACCGCTCAAGGGATTCGATGCATCACAGCTCCCTACAGCTGAGATATACTCATTCATTTACCTGAGCATTCTCAATACACCTCATCAACTGGTGGTCCCTAATTCTGCCAGCCTTACAATTCACTCAAACAGGAATTGTTGGTTTGAATTCTTCGTCTGTATCGGTCATCCATCTGTGACATTACCTTTTTTGTTTACCCTCTGGGACTGTAGCACATGCCCAGCCTCACCTCATAGACTTGCCTTGCTGCTCTGCACTTCCTACTCTTCTTTCTTTTGTCTGGGATCTTTTGTCAATGATCTAAACCTCTAACTGCTCACAGCCACTCATTGACGACATAACCTTGATTACAGCCGATCCCTGATGTCAAATTTCATATGTAGCGTCTCTACCCGAAACGACATCTATCCTTTGACCACCACAGATGGTGTTTGGCCCGCTGAGTTCCTCCAGCATTTTGTTTTTTTCCCAAATGGTCACCCTGGTTTTACCCTGTCAGAGACACCCCACACCCACACACTCATTGCACAAACTTCCTTGCCCGCATTTTCTGTTCTGTCGACGGATCTCGGATCCGTAACACGGACTATGGTTCTCTTGCCGGAGGTCCGGCTGATCAGCCGAGAAAATCCAGTATTTTCTGTGTTTGTCACTGTGGAAGCGTGGACGGGCTGCGCGATATTTTTTTCCGCGGAGCTTCAGTGGGTGAGTCACACCGGTGTCAGACGGTTTGACAGTGCAGGAATCGCACAGATAAAGTGTGAAGCCGTGATCGTATAATGGTCAGTACTCTGCGTTGTGGCCGCAGCAACCTCCGTTCGAATCCGAGTCACGGTAGATCGTCGTTTATACATTTGGCATTCAATGCTATCTTTTTTATGAATTTCCGGCCGCCGTTCTCCCAGGATGTTGATTTTTGCTCGGTCACCACCAGCTTTCCCTTCGACACATGAAGTCAGTCGCCGCATTTCGAGCTGAATCTTCCCGACAGATCAGCAGAGACGAGAA
Source organism: Pristis pectinata (assembly GCF_009764475.1). Lineage (NCBI taxonomy): Eukaryota > Metazoa > Chordata > Chondrichthyes > Rhinopristiformes > Pristidae > Pristis > Pristis pectinata. The sequence goes on along the minus strand of NC_067422.1, from coordinate 43,205,783 downwards.
AATAAACGGGGTCTCTAGGTATTTATAATCAATTAAACAACACGGATCGCCGCCCGGACCCTTGGAGTGCATGAGGAAGAACCAGCCGGACTGCCTCAGCAACAAAGCAGGAAATCCCCTCACTGGTCCACCGCTCTAGGCAGACAGCTGCCGTTTCCCGCAGCAGCCATTTCTGGGAGCCGCCTGTCTCTGGCTCTCTTTGCTCAACGGGGTAATGTCGGTGCCTCTCACACACTGACTCGGGACCTGTCTCTTCACAGACTCTCTTCGTTAAAAGTTTTTGTTAGTGAGTCCGTGCCGACTGGTAATTCCTTTCTCATTCTATTCCCATTTATTACTCAATCTGTTCCTCAACATTGCTGACGTAAAGGGCTCATGCCTGCGGACTGTGAACCCACTCGGAATGGACTGGGCCGAAATATCCCGAAGTGGATGTTAATGTGTAAGATCAAAGATCGTGGCCGAAACAAAAGACGAATTGCATTGTCAGTCGCAGTTCGGTGTAAAGGACAAAACCTAATATCTATTTATTTATTCGTCAGTCTCATTCTTTCTCTCTCTGTTACTGAGTGCAGGTTTCCACACCCAGACAACTCACCAACTTCCGGTAACCAGTAAACGTCCATATATTATCCGGAATCTCCGAGTTTCGGAGGTTCCGGCATGTCTGTGAGTCCTGGTTTGTCGCTGGGACCCGTTTTCTCACACCCCCAAACTCCACACATCTACTGAGAGCGCTGGACCCAGTGCTTGTCAGTCAGTCCTGAGAACTGCCTGTGTTGTTCACTGGCCAGTAACTAGGTAATCCCCCATCCGTCCTACAGTTCCAGGCGGCATCAGCTGCCACAGCCATCCCTCGCCCATCCACTGCCGCTTCATAAGGAAACGCAGATATAATCATTGCCTCGGCTTTGAATGTATCCGGATATTTTGTGGGACAATATTGATGCTTGATCTGAAATGGAGACGCAAAGGGAAGCGGAGTGAAAAGTGTGTGAGGGACAGAGACGGGAATTGAGCGAGAGAGAGAAAAGCGGACGCGAGATGGAGAGATGGGACTTTGCTTGTAGAGAAAGACTGCAAAGTGATAAAAACAGAATCAATTGGATGAAGGGCAAGTCGTTCGTCCCGTCGAGCTCGCTGAAATTCAACGATGTTTCCTCGATTTCAAGACAATTTTCTCTCTTTTCTCGTGTTCCCTGATTCCTTCAGTAATCAAAAATCGAACTCTTTCTGTGTCAAATGCAGCTATTAACCGAGCCTTCACAGCTATCGCATTGGTTAATTAATCAGAATCGAAATATTTATTCATCCTTAAGTTGTTAGTAACCGTCTCCTTCAGTAAATGAGAGAATAAAACAGAGCGCGGGAGGCAGAGGAGGAGTGAATGATTTATGAAAACATGGTGAGAGTGAGAGACAGAGAGGGAGAGAGAGGGAGAACAAAAATAATGAGAGTAATTTGGATAAACCGAATTTGGTTTAACCGAATCAAGTGTTCCTGACTTCAGAGCAAAACCTGTTGGCCGCTGTTTTCAAGGCGGAATGGGAACGCCAAGAAGACGCAATCGCCTCACTACCTGGAGCAGGATCCAAAATCATGTTCCTGCCCAGGATCGAACTGGGGACCTTTCTTGGTGAAGCGATCGTGATAACCGCTACACTGCAGAAACCACGTCGACGTAAGGCACCATTTCACACAGAAAACGAAATTCTCAGGCCTTTGACAATAAAACAGATGGACGGAGTTCAGTGAAACCAGTCCGTTCTGGGAGGAAGCTGAAGTTGAGGAAAGCCTTCAAAGTGTTTCTCCCGGTTTCGGCCAGTGACTGTCAAACCAACATATTTAGAGTCACACCACCGAATCCGGTGTCAAAGTTGATGGTGTCATGAAGGAGAGGATCAGATCAGCGCCACACTCACGGAATACTCTCAGTGTGAGGTGGGAGTCAGTTTAAACACAGGAGACCGGCGGCTACAGTTCTGTAAGACGGGATATTGAACATAAAGTGTCGGCATCCTGTAAAAAGAGCTCCAAGTATCAGTGCAAATGATGTGAAGAGATTCTTTTTAAAGGTATATGCTGGAAAACTCAAGAAAATGCTACTTCCGTATTCATCAGCTCACAACTCTCAAAGCAACCGGAGTATCGAAGTCGAAAGTCTTGGAGCTCATGGAACAGGTTTCACAACTTAAGTGCAAAAGTAGTTGAAGGCTTCCGGTGTTCAGTTGGGAAATTCTTTCCGAGGAACATGAGATTTCGAGAGCTCCGGCCAGGCAGAAGGGCAGGGCTGTCGAAGGGACGGGCTGGAAGGAGTCTAGTGCTGGTATAAGGACAATTCTGGGGACCACGGCCGCCCTATGAACAGTAAGTCTCACGTAATTGTGACGTAACCCTGCTTTCTGTTGTAAACCAATGTTTATATCTCAAAAACGTCCGTGCAATCAATGATCGGAGTTACAGACAAGCTGCTGCTGTGGGATCATGCTGTGCACCACTTGGCACCTGCGTTTCGCACATTAGAACAGGGACTGTGATTTAAAGAGTCTTCACGGCTGGGAGGCGCTTTACAGTACGTGATGAAAGGAGATGGAACACTCTGATCTATTCCTTTCTCCAAGCTCTCAGTCTCTCCGTGTCTCTTGCACCACTCATTGACTACAATTCCCAGTGTTCAACAGCTGCCGATAATTGCGCCTGCCCACCACCCGTCCCCGGAGCGGAGGAGCGGCGATTTATGTTCACCATTGTGAGTCGCCCTCTGCACCGCAAGGAGAGAAGCGGAGCAGTGGAGCAGACGGGAGCTTCGCCTGAAAACGCAGAGAGCAGCAGCCCCGCTCCCACCGCCCCAGGGTCCTTCCTCCCGTCTCCACAACCCGAGCGCCGCCAGTGCGGCTCCCAATCGGAAAGTTCCTGGCTGCTCAACAGCCGTTACCTAGGGCGACTGTCTATCCACTGACGTCATGAACAAAGCTCTCCCTCCCTCGGGCCGGCCGGCTGCTGGGACATGCGCACTGCGTCGGCCGCTTGCTGAAGGAAAACGCGGCAATGGGATTCTCACGTCTGCTGGGCAGCGCACAAAGATGCAAATAAACGTAGACAGCGGATGGAGTGGAGAGCACTGCAAAGTCGGACACACACTCAGAGGGTGAGACCTGCACCCACACAGGCAATTCAGGTGACGGCTTAAATTTATACTTCTCCTCTGCATTCACTTTGGAGAAACACACAATTCACCTAAAATACTCCGGGAAGGGGCGGTGAAGTTCCAGAACAAATTACCATCAAAAGGAGGAGGTTCTTGCATAGACCGAGACAAACGTGCAAAGGCCGGCGCAGCAGAGAATGGGGTAGGAAGATACCGGAAAACATAAAGGGACGGTCAGATACATGATTAAACAGGAGCACGGACACAGACAGAGAAGCAGATACTCCTGCAGCAATGAGTTCGGATGTTGATGACACTTTCTTGTGAATGCTGCTGATGTGATGTTATGTGCCTGTGATGCTGCTGTAAGTAAAGTTTTCATTGCACCTGTGCACACATGTATTTGTGCACTGGCGCATGTGATAACAAACCCAACATTGAGTTTGAAAATTAATTTCAACTGAACCTGTGCTATAGAACTATAGAGGGCGAGTGAGTGAAATGGGATTGCGTACTTTGTATTTAATGGATAGTGGGATACAGAGGGGTGAAGGAATTTGTGCTGAGAGAGATAAACACATTGTGACGAAGTCGGCACGCGAACATGTAGGAACACACACACACACACACAGAAGCAGGTCATTCAAGCAGGTAACTCAAGGTCAGAGGCATGGTCATTCACTGACAGAGGCAGGAACACACAAGGACAAGGTCATGGCCATTCACAGAGAGGCAAGAACATTCAAGAACAGGCATGTCCATTCAAAAACAGAGCAGGAACACTCAATGTCAGAGGCATGGTTATTCACTGACAGAGGCAGGAACACTCACAGACAGAGGCATGGTCATTCACAGACAGAGGCAATGGCACTGACAGTCAAAGGCAGGGACACTCGCAGACAGAGGCACCGACACATTCAGCAACATACATTGACAGAGAAAATCATGTATAAAAGAAGAGAGAGAGAGCGAAAGGCAGGCAGACATAAACATACACAATTTGAGGGACAAGTATCCACATATCAGGGGAAGGAGAAACACCCCACAGACAGAGGCTTGTACATTCTCACACAAATGGACAGAAAAAAGACAAACCATGTCTGTCATAACTAAATTTCGAAGCTGGCACTCTAAATGTCAAGTGGTGGAACACTTCCATCAGCGTCAAGGCCACAGAGAAACATTCAGGAATACTCAGGAGCTGCAGGTGCAGACACAGTCAGAGGCAGGCAGAACTCCAGACATAAACAGGTACAGCAGAAGGGAGAGTAGGAAAACTGACTGACAGGGACAGGGACAGCCACTGACAAAAACAGGAACACTCAATGACAGAGACAGGACCACTGAATGACAGAAGCAGAAACACTCAGTGACAGAGGCAGGGACACCAGCAGACAGAGACACGGACACTCATGGACAGAGGTAGGGACACTCAGTGACACATTCAGGAACATGCAATGACAAATGAAATCATGCACAGGCAGGAGAATGGGAGAGATAAGGACAGGCAGGCACACACAGGCACACACAATTTTAGGAACAGTTACACACAGAGTTGTGAGCAGAAGAAGCACCCAACAGACAGGTACACTCACCACAGATGGACAGAAAAAAAACATGTAAACCAAGTCATTCACAAACAAATTCAGAGGCTGGCAATCTCGGTGTCACTGGTGGAGTACTTAGAGACACATTCAAGTATATATGCAGACAGCTGCAGATTCAGACACAGCCAGAGGCAGGCAGCACTCCACACATTGACAGGCACAACACAAGAGAGAGGCAGGAACACTCAGAGACTGAGGAAGGAACACTCACTGACAGAGGTTTCGACAATCAGTGACAGAGGAATGCATGCACAGTCAGGAGTAAAAGAGATAGCGAGAAATGCAGGCAGACACAGGCACACACAATTTGAGGGACAAATATGAACAGAGTCAGGGGAGGGAAGCACCTCGCAGAGAGTGGCCGATACACTCACACACAGATATAAAGACATAATTACAAACCATGGCAGTCACAAACAAATTCAGAAGGCGCCACTCACAATTTCAGGGGTGAAGCACTTCAAGCCAGGGTCACGCCAACTCAGTGATACATTCAGGAATATTCAGGCAACTGCAGATGCAGGCACAGTCAGAGGCAGGCAGAACTCCACACACAGACAAATACTGCACAAGAGTGAGGCATTGACACTGACAGAAGCAGGATACTGAGTCACAGAGGCAGGCACATGCACTGAGAGAGGGAAGAACACTGAGGCAGGTCACTGCACAAATGGAGAACGGTACGCATCACACACTGGCAATTAGGTGCATTCAGGGAGATGTCCACACCATTAGGTCAGTTCACAGACAAAGAAAGCAGGAAAACTCAGAGAGGCAGGTGTAATGGGAGGGTCAGAGGGGGAGAGGGAGAAACAACATCCTGAGACACAGATGCACACGCGCACAGTACAGACACAGGTCCACACAAACACAATCACAGACTCATCTACATACATGTAGAATCACAGACACAGGTCCATACATGCTCAATCACAGACAACGGTCCACACGGGCACTATCACAGACACAGTTTCACACATGCACAATCTCAGACACAGGTACACACATATACAATCACAGGCACAGGTGCACCCAGAAGGAAAGGAAGGCAGAGCCTCATACAAAGATACATTCTCACCTACATGTTGGCAAACTTAGGGAGGCAGGTACAGTCACAGACTGCACACACAGGGAAAGAAAGGTGGAAGACGCACACAGGCAGGAATGCAGAAAGCCAGACAGAAACAGGAACAAACACAGAAGGATGCAGGAACATTAATCGAAAAAGGCACGTAAAACTGGCAAAAGAAGCAGGGGCACGAATGGACAGAGGCAGGTGATCACCAGTGAACACTTCTCAGCTGTGTTCACCGTGAAGGATGTTGTAGTTGGAGAATCCAGTGAAGGGGAAAGTGGAATTATTGTACAAATTACTGCCACAAAGTAGGAGGCATTATATGTTCCAGAGGGATTAAAGGTGGATAAATAACCCAGGCTTGATGAGATGGATCCAAGTTTGCTGCAGGAGACATGGAAAGAGATTGCCAGGATCTGACATAAATGCTCACGTCATCTCTGAAAAAGTGCCAGATGACTGGAGGACCTCAAATGCGGTGCCTTTATTCAACAAGGGCAGCAGGAATAAACCAGGTCATTACAGACTGCTGAGTTTTACATCAGTGGTGGGAAAGGAATTGGATTTTTTTTTTGATGGGCAGGATTAATCTACACCTGTACGGATCGTAATGTTCAGGGATAGTCTGCATGGTTTTCATTAGGTGAAACCCTGTCTGACTAATTTATTTAATTTTTGAAGAGTTAACCAGCTGTGTTGATGAGGGCAATGTGGTTCCTCTACTCTGCAAGACCTTTATTTGGTCTCACACGGGAGCATAGTTTAAAAGTTAAGGATGGGACATGGGATGCAGGGTAATTTGTCAAAGTTCATTCAAAGCAGGTGAATGTTGGAAGAAGGCGAGCACTGTGTGCTGAGTGGAAATGTGTTGCCAATGTTTCAACACAGGAATCTGTGCTGAGCCACTTGATGCCTGCGACAGACAGTTATGACCTGGCAGGTATGATTAAGTTCACCAATGACATGAAAGTTGGTGGTGTTTTCAGCGACGGCAACCGTCACTAACAGAACAATATTGGTCAGTTCTGTATGATGGACAGGGCAGTGACTGGTGGAATTTATTCCTCGAACAGTTGGGTAGTGCATTTGGAAGAACGATAAGTCTCGGATACACAAGATAATGCCGGGGCATTACAGAGCACTGAGAAACCAAGAGACTCGATGTACAGGTCTATTAATACCTGGGGACAACATCATAAGTGGTTAAATAAATTGCCTTCATTGGCCAATGCATCAAATACAAGTGAGACACAAGAAAGTACAGATGTTGGAATGTGGAGCAAAATACAATCTGCTGTCGAATGTTTGGGGTCGAGAACCTGCATCAGGATCTTTGTCCGAATACAGGGCTTTGACACAAAACAGCAAGCATCTCACTGTCTCCATAACGCTCCTTCGCCCACTGAGCTCCTCTGGCAGTTTGTATTATGATCAGGAAAACAAAAGAGCTGGGATGTCAGAGGCAGGGGTGAGGAACACTCACATGGAGGGTGTACGAACACTCAGAGGGAGGGTTCAGGAACACACACAGGCAGGGAGCAGAAACACTTACAGGCATGGGGCAGGAACACTCAGGGATGGAGGGAGGAATACTCGGAGCCAAAGAGAGATGCAGTTGCTCAGAGGCAGGAGCAAATACCCAGAAACAAACACACAAGCACACAGATGCAGGACACTCGGAGACTGGGGCAAGAGCACTCACAGCTAGCGTCAGGTCAACACATATAGAGAGACTGATGCACTATATACAGAGGTATGTGTGTGAATAATGAAAGATACAGGCACACTGTAAGGCTGGTCTACACACAGTTACAGTGGGGAATTATTGAGAGCTTGGCACAGTGACAGAGGGAAACAGAAGCACACAAACAGAAGCAGCTGCAGAGAATGCCTGGTACACATACAAATCACACAAACACATGTCTGTGGGCCATTCAACGATAATGTAATGCACAGTGACAGCCTGAGGAAGGCAACTGAATGGACTATGCCAGGAGCACACAAATATAAAGGCAGGGTAACCCCTATACAGAGAGCAACACAGAACCATACACACAGGCATAGGGAAGAGAGGGGCTTGCACTCTCACAGTCAGATGCATGAGTTCACAAATGGGATGTCTGGTACACGCACCGACATGGCAAATTACGCACTGACAGACAGGCAGACACACATGGAGATGGATACATGGTCATAAAGAATTGGACACAAACACAGAAATAGAAACATTCACAGAGAGGAGCAGGTGTCCTCAAGTGAAGTGGGAGGTTACTGCACCTGGAGAGATTGGCCCATGATCGGAAATAGACAGACATGCAAGAGCATGAGAATAAAAGAGAGAGAATGCGTCAGAGAAAAAAAGATAGATGCAGGAACCGATGGATTGAGGGACAAATACACTCAAAGACAGGACAGTCATGCACAGGAACAGAGGCAGGTACACACCCACACAGACAACATGGGTAGGCAAACGGAAAAAAGAGATGCAGGCACAAACATGTTCAGGGGCAGGTGCTTTCACTGTCAGCGACTGTCACACTTATCGACATGGTCAGACAGGAAGGACATGCGGAGAAACTCACAGACAACTGCAGTGCACACACAGTCAGAGGTAGTGTCAGGATCCCTGTCAGATCGAGTCAGGGGCCTTCTTGCACCGTGAAAGAACACTCTCTGTGTGAGAGGCGGGTCGACACACATGCAGAGATTGACATGCTGACATATGGAGACAGTCACACTAACAGGACGGGAGGAACAGTTATAAAAAGAGACGGGCATGAACTCAACCAGAATCAGGCTTCCAAAGTGAAGATTTATTCAAATACAGAAACAGTTGGAATCAGTGAAAGGTCCACAACAGGGGTAGGTGAATGCATACACAAATTGCACTAATAGACATGAGCAAGGACACTCACGGACAGACGCAGATGCACTAACACAGATTGAACCAGGATGATTGCAAACATAGCAATGCGCACATAAAAAGAGAGAGGCAGACCCACATAATGTAGAGACAGCTGCGCTCCGTGTCAGAGGTTGTCGCAATTGAAGGCAGCGTCAGGGAATTCAGAAACACATGCAGATACTCACCGAAAGGCAGTACAGTAATTGTGTGTTGAGCCTCTGATCATTGGTCCCCAACAGAACAACAATGCACTGGGAAATGCAGTTTAAGGTGGATTTGGAAGGGAAGGGCGACACTGAGAGACTTGAGACAAGAATGGCTCAGTTTTCACAAACTCATCCATCCCAAAGCGACATAGAGTCACTGAAGGTATCGTTACCTGCACCCGGGAGAGAGGGAGGTGCCGCAGACAGTCGTGAAACCGTTTGAAATAACAATGTGATTGAAGTTTTCTGCACACGTCTCTGAATTGCACTTCCAACCAACATTATTTAAAATGTTTTATTCTTTATTTTTAGGGCGGGCTAGCTTTCTGCACACCATTAATTGAACCGTTTACTTCGCCTGCATATTTTCTTTCAGTCGGTGACACATGGACTCCCAGCTGCCTTTGGACATCAACATTTCCCAATCTATCATTGATGAAATTACATGTTGTCTTCTTGTTTTCCTTGTCACAGTGGTACCTTCGCACGCATCCGTGTTATACTCTGCCGGTCGTGTATCTGTCGGCTCACTTGCTTTGTCTGAATTGCCTTGGAGCTTCTTTGCATCCTTCTCACAACCACAATTCCACGCACATTCGCGTCGTCTGCAGAAGTTGCCCCTCAAAATGTGACATTTCTGCACATTGTAGGGTGGAGTCGGGTGCAGAAGACGTTGTTGCTGTGACTACTTGCCGGGTTTTGGCGCGAAAGTGGGGACACTTGCCATACTCATACTGCGCCAACTGCTTCAACGAGCACCCTATCTTATTCCGGTTCAGTGAGACGAGGTGCACCAGCGTCAGGTGCAGCGCTGATGCATGGGATCCACATCTCGAGGTGATGTCACAGGGAAGTCCCTCCGTTGCCCCGTCCTCTCAAGGACATGGCGGCCCCTGTCTTCATCTGGGAAGATGTTTTTCTGGCGCGGTGTATTGTGGGGAACCTCAGATGCCATTACACTGGCTCATTAACTCTTGATTGACTCCACTTCCACCGAGTCACTCCGCCATTCAATCCATTACCGCCCTGAACTGTTTCTACACCGCCCGTGTCCCGTTACCTCCTGTCCTCCATTGCAATTCCTTTCCTTGATGTTCCCATTTCCTCCATCCTTGTCTGATCCACGACCCTTGTCCTTCCCCTTCAGTATCCACCCGCTGAAACACCACCCCGCCCTTGATCCTGCTCCCCATCACTGAACGTGAGATCCCTCTCAATGAACCATTCCGCCATGAACCCCTGAATACGCTGTCATCCGTTACTCACTGTTAGACCCCTGCACTCCTCAGCTGAACCACTTCATCCATGAACCTGCCACTCATCGTGAACCTTAAAACCAAAATTCCTTCCCGTCCCCACTCCTTTATCACCCAGATACTCTCGAAAGCACCTCGTTCCCACGACTTGCAAAGAAGATCGCGGGCACAGCAACTGAGAATCATCTCAATCCCTGTCGCTCTGTCCTTTTGTTTTCCTTTCCTTTTCCTATCCGGTATATTTTTCTGATCCTTTGTCGTACCTTCTCTCAATGTCTGACTCTTTCCTTTGCTCAGTCTCTCTTTCTCCCTTCCCCCCTCTCTGTCTGTCTGTCTGTCTGTCTGTCTGTCTGTCTGTCTGTCTGTCTGTCTGTCTGTCTGTCTGTCTGTCTATCTATCTATCTATCTATCTATCTATCTATCTATCTATCTATCTATCTATCTATCTATCTATCTATCTATCTATCTATCTATCTATCTATCTATCTATCTATCTATCTATCTATCTATCTATCTATCTATCTATCTATCGTTTGATCCATCTGTCTGTCTATCTGTTTCTCTCTCCACCATCCCCCTTCTCATTAATACACCATTTGTGGAGCCGTGTTGGATGCTTGCTTAAATCGTGCAATTCTCGCCTTTGATATACCCACCCTACGCCCCTTGTGCCCGGGCGCAGAGACCCGAAAGGAAATGAAGACCCCGTGTACAATGTAGATGTGGTCGTTGTTCGCGGAGCTCTTGCAGGATGTTAGGGATAAATTTTTCCTAGTGAGGCAGACAAGGAATGGCAGGGTGAAGGAACCGTGGGTGACAAAAGAGGTGTAACAACTAGTTAGGAAGAAGAAGGCAACATAAATAAAGTGCAAGCAGCAAGGATCAGACAGGGCCCATGAGGAGTACAGAGTAGCACAAGGGAACTTAAGAAGGGCCTGAGGAGAGCAAGAAGGGGACTTGAAATGGCTTTGGCAAGCAGGGTCAAGGAGAATCCCAAGGCTTTTTTCACGTACTCTGATCCTCTCGCCACCTGTCTCGCCCCTTTCTCTCCGCTCTCTCTAACCCCTCTCTCCACCCCTCTATTCAACCCTTTCTCTCCCTCTCTCCACAACCCTCTGTCCCCCTCCACCTCTAACACACTCACTCCCCTCTCCCCCTCTGCACCCCTCTCCCCATCTCCTCCCTCTGTCCCCTTTCCCCACTCTCCCCCTGTCCCTCTCATCCCTCATGTCCCCTTCTCCCCCTCTAACCTCTCTCCACCCCTCTATCCCCTTCTCACAACTCTCTCCCTCTCTATGCCCCTCTCATTCCCCCTCCTTCACCCTCTGTACCCCTCTCGGTGCTCCTTCCCCCACTCTCCCCCATTTCTCCACCTCACCTTCCACCTCCTTCTCCCACCCCTCTCCCCCCTCTCCCAGTCATTGTCCCTTTTCTCTCTCCACCTCTCCCCCGCTCTCCCCCTCTCTTCCCTCTCCTTACCTCTCTTCCCTTCTCTCCCCCTCCCTCCCCTTCTCTATCCCTCTCCCATCTTCTTCCTCTCTCTGTTCCGCTCTCACACCACTCACCACTCCTTTCCCTCTCTCGCCCTGTATCTTCCCCTGTCTCCCCCTCCTTCCCCCCTCCCCCCTTTCTTCACTTCTCTCTCCTCTCCCCTATTGCCATGTTGAACTGTGACCTCCCCCTCTCTCTTCTCCCCAGCTCCAAGGTTACTGGCTGACGTGCCGGTTGTCTGAGCGGCCGCAGCGAGGATCCCGTCGATGGACCGAGCGGAGTCTGCAAGGGAGGGGGCAGCCGTTGACGTATCTGGCCGAAAATCTGGTGGGTGGGGAGTGGACAAAGTGGATGCGTTCTGGGGGATATGGGGTGAGATGGGCGGTTGGGGACGGTCGGGGGAAGTAGGGTGAGATGGGCACGGTGAGATAGGCACGGGAGATTCCGGCACCTGCTGTCTCCAGTAGCCATGGGGCCGATATGATGGAGGGTCCCGCGTCGGTGGGGGGCGTCTCCCTGTGGCAGCTGAGTGAGTGGTCTCCCGTTTGGTGAAGGGTGAGAGGTCTCCCAGTGGGTGAGGCGGTAAAGGGTCTCCCATTGTGTGAAGGATTGCCCGATGGGTGAGGGGTGGGGCCTCGCAGGAAAGAAAAATTGGTAGAGTCTGAGAGTTAGGGAAGCGGGGTTCCTCCCACACCCAGCACCGCGGATGTGCCGAAATAAACAGGAACGTGGCAGGAACACCGGGCTCAGGACCTTCTCTGTTGCAGGTCGGGAGAGTCCTCGCTGGCGAGATCCCTCCGTCCGTCCCGGTGCCCAAACCCAGGGCGTGCCTGTTCCCAACCCATCGAGTCGCCACATCCCGTTTCCTTGACCCCCTCCCTCCCTTCCCTAGAACCCATCTCCTTCTCCATCTGCCCCTCTCCCCTGCACTCTTCCACGTCTCCGTAACCCTCTACGCTCCCCTGCATCCCATCTCCGTCACCTCCATGCCCTTACCTGTCCTCATCCCTCCCACTGCGACTCCCCTCCCCCTCTTCGGTCACCCCTTCCTCTCATACGCCCCTCCCGGTCCCGGTCACGCACCCCCTACACGTCCCCATCCCCGTGTCCGTCACACTCGCCCTCCCCTACACCACACCCTGTCTCCTTGACACCCTCCCTTCCCTCCCCGTCTCAGTTACACACTCCCTCCCCAACCTCGTACCCGTGTTCGTCACCCTCTCCCTCTCTTATCCGCTTCCCATCTCCATCACCCCTCCCTCCCCTACATCCCTCCCTGTATTTGTCACCCTCTCCCTCCCGACAACCCTCGCCGTCCCTGTAATCAGCTGCCTTTTGTGGGCAACACTCCCACCAGGTATTGTTCTCCTGCAATCACAGGGACTCCTGATTTGTGGACAGAACTTGCTGTTCCGCTGCATCGAACGTGAGCGCCGGGTAACCGCATAGAAAACTCACAACAGGACATCACTGGAACAGGCCCTTTGGCCCACATAGTCGGTGCTGATACCGTGCTGAATTAAACTAAACCAATTCTGCCTGCATAATGTCCGTCTCTCTCCACTCCCCACACATCCATGTTCCTGTCTAAGAGTCTCGTTAAATGACGCCCTCGAGTATTAGACATTTGCCACCCACCCAGGAGATTTCTATACATCACAGAGCGCGGAGGTCCCAGTACGGATCACTGTGGGACACAACCGGTCACCGATCTCCTGTCAGAGTAACAACCTTCCACCTCTGAGCTCGCGGGGAGATCCCCCAAGACAAAAGGAAGGCAACCAGGGAGAGTGGCCAGTTCACGGAGAGATTGGGATGAACTGTGTGAACCGGGAAGGACTGTTGTATCGGTGGGTGTGGTGTGGTGGGAAGAGAGGGGGATGGGATGAAGGAGAGGGAAGTGGAATGGAACGGAGGGGAGGATAATGAGAGGGGGAGGTGGGAGGAGCAGGTTCTTGGGTGTGGGCGAGGAGTGGAGGGGGATGGGATGGAGGGGAAGGGAATATGAGGGACGGGAGGGGAATCGGAGCGGGTGGTGGGAGGGGAGGGGTATTGGGGGTGGGATGGGAGAGGGATGGGGAAAGGAGTGCGAGGGGAGAAGGAGATGAAATGGGCGAGGTTTGACAGGGGAGTGACAAGCGGTTTGTGGGGGAAGACGAGATGGGAGGGGTGTGGGATTGGGGTGTGTGGGAATAGAGTAGGAGGTGGGAGTGGAAAGGGATGGGGTGGGGAAAGATAGGGCTTTAAAATTAATAGTCGGGGATGGTTTCAAGAGATTGGTAAAGTATGGATAAAATAAAGGGGAAGGAGAGTGAAGGAGAGGTTACTGAAGACTCCAGAGTAAAGAATAAAACAGAAAGAATAGAACGGGAGATGAATTTAACTTCAGGCAACATGGAGGCAAATTTGGGAAGAAGGATGGTGAATAGAGGACTGATGGTGTGATATTTGAATACAGGCAATATACGAAATAAGGTAGATGATCTTGAAGCGCAGTTAGGAATTGGCAGGTACGACGTTGTGGGCATCACAGAGTCGTGGTTGAAAGAAGATCACAGCTGGGAGACAGGCAGGTGGGCAGAGGGGGTGGCGTGGCTCTGTTAGTAAAAAATGCAATCAAATCGTCAGCAGGAAGTGACATAGGATAAGAAGATGTACAATCCTTGTGGGTAGAGTTAAGAAACTGCAAGGTTAAAAAGACCCTGATGGGAATTATATACAGGCCTCTGATAGTAGCCAGGATGTGGGGTGCAAATTACAACAGTAGATAGAAAAGGCAAGGGAAAAGGTCAAAGTTACAGTGGTCATGGGAGATTTCTTTGAGCACGTAGATTGGTAAAATCGGGTAGGCACTGGATCCCAAGAGAAGCAATTGATAGAATATCTACCAGCTGGCTTTTTAGAGCAGCTTGTGGTGGAGCCCACGACGGAAAAGGCAATTCTGGATTTGCTGGTTTACAATGAACCAGAATTGATTAGGAAGCTTAAGGTAGTGGAACCTTCAGGAGGCAGTGATCACAATATGATAGAATTTACCCTGCCGCTTGAGAGGGAGAAGCTGAAATCAGATGAATCGGTGTTACAGTTGAGAAAAGATAACGACAGGGGCATGAGAGATGAGCTGTCTAAAGTTGATGGGAAGGGGACCTCAGCAGGGATTGCGGTGGAGCAGCAATGGTATGAGTTTCTGGGAGTGATTTGGAAGACACAGGATCAGTTCATCCCAAAGAAGATGAAACATTCTAAAGGGAGGATGAGGCTGACAAGGGAAGTCAAAAACAGCATTTGTGCGACAAATGATTTTGCAGCAGTTTTGAAGCTGATCGTTTTTTAACTGATAAGCTCGATGCTAGCAAGTCTGAGGAGTCATAGTTTATAGGGGAACCTCGTAATCATTTATAACCGTTAGCTTTGTAGCGAATAAGTCTAGTCTTCTTTTTTAATTGATAATTCTGTAGCCCAGTACCAATACTCCTAAACCCATAAATAATTGGGGCACCCTGTGAATGAGACAGGAATTGACTGTGAGAAAGACAAATGGTTGTGAGCCAGGAGACAATTGTGAAAGGAGGCAAATGGTGAAGGATGAAACTGTGAAGATAAGAGAGAACATGATGGATTGTAACAATGTAATTAAGCTGAGAAAAAAGGTATAAAAAAGGCCCTCGAGCTTTTCTCGCGGGACGTCAGAGAGGGCTGTAGTCAGAGCGTGACTAGTAACTGACTGCCTGACTGTCACAACTTTTCTTTGCAAATATAGGTGTAACTTCTTGAGTAATCTGCTGCTTCTCCTGGTCATCCATCTAATGCGGGATTCCACGACAAATTTGACGTCACGAACAGGATCGGAAAGAGTCCCATAAGAAAAGAACTACACCTGAAGGACATTTCCTAGTCCCTAGGGGACCACCACGAGACCGGCAGTGTATAGGGTGACGACCCAGAAAAAGATAAGCGTTTTCGCTGTGAATTCGCACCAAAACTCTGTTGGGTGTGGGAGGTCCCTGGACGAAGAAGTGTTCAACGATTGTCGAAGGGTCTCTCCGATCCAAAGAATCTGGTCTAAATTTAAATTAAAGGAGACTCGGAGGATTGATGAAGAAAACTGTGCAGTGGGGTGAGTAGAGATTGAATAAAAATTCCACGTGGTGTTGGTAAGTCCCTGCGGCTACCGCCTCGCAGGAGACGAGGGTCTGAACAGGCAGGGCCCCTGTGGCTACCGCCTCCCTGGAGACGAGGGTCTGAACGGTCAGGGTAAGAGAAGTCCCTGTGGCTTCCGCCTCGCAGGAGACGACGGTCTGAACGGGCAGGGTAGAAAGTCCTCATTGATACCGCTTCACAGGAAACGAGGGTCTGAACGGATACCGCCTTAGGAAGGGGTCTGCACGGGAAAAACAGAAGCGGTAAGTCTTTTTGATATATTGAATAAGATTAAATAATATAAAAGCCGGCAAATCGGGCAGTAAAATTATAGTTAGGTGTAGAAGTAGTCTCGGAAACAATAACGCTTACAAGTGAGTTGTGACATTCTGAGAAACACCCTGTAAAAACAACATGACGGTAAAAGGAACTGCAGTTGAAATATTGAGCAAAACATTTCCAGTATCTACAAGTGATATCACAAAAATTTCGGAAAAATGGGAAAAGAGAACTAAAGATCTAGTTACGAAATGGCCAAAAGAGGGGACTTTTGACTTAAGTCTGTGTGAGGAAATGGAGGGCTTAATACAAAACTACAAACCAAAAGACTACAAAAAAAGAAACCAGAAGAGGGAGTAGGAGGCAGAGTTACTAAAACTTTTCAGGACGGAAGGAGAAAAGTTGTGAAAAGCATATCAGGCGTCATTAGAGGGTGCAAGGCAGCCAGACAGACAGATTCCCATAACAGAGGAGGAGGGAAAGTCGCCTTTATATCCGGACTTAAAAGAGGGAGAAACCCCCCTCACTATCCAGACCAAGGGAATCCAAAACAGTGCCCAATAATGAAAGGAATGGTGGGGGTACAAGGGGAAATAGAATTCTATGACGATGAGCGGCAGATAGGGAATTCAGAGAGAGAAGGGAGGAAGAAAAGAGAATGTTGCTGCAGCAAAGGAGGAAATGGAAGGCAAAGGTTAGAATTACAGGAAGAGAGTAGGAAATTGCGGGAGGACAGAGAACGGAGGGAGTTCGAGGAATTCCGGACGTATGAAAGGTACGCTGAGCTACTTCACATGAAGAGGGAACAGGAAAAAACAGGAGAGCAAGGGAGAAAAGAAACCCCGGCAGGATCGGGGTGGCAGAAAATAGAAATAGAATCCGGATCAGAGACTGATGAGGAATTGGACAGTGCATCAATAAGCCAGTGCCCGGAGGGAGGAAGGGGAGTGTATCCACTGTTAGTGAAAGGAGCAGGACAGAAACAGTACATTCCTTAGGGAACTCAGGAGCTGGAAGGGCTGATAAATAAATTATCCAGTATATACGAGGGAGCTGGAAAATGGATTAGTGCCTTTGGGGACGAGACCACAGGTCGTTTACTGGCAATGGGTGACTTGAAGGCACTACTGGTAAAGGTGGTGGGAACCTCGAAAACTGATGATTTCAGCTGGCTTAACGAACGTGGCAGACAACTCAAATGTTGATGGAAGCGGGTTTGATCGAGTGAGGCAGAGGGTAAGGAGGGCCCAAAGAGATTGATATCCACCTGAAGTGTACCCCAAGGCTTTAAAAGGGGATCCACTGGGAGAGACTGAAAACCCGGCAGCGTACCTAGTAAACCAGTTGAAAAAGTGGAGATTGGAAACAGAGCAAGAGGTGGAGAGCAACCAGTTGATGACACGTTGTTTCGGACTGCTATTGTAGATGCAATGCCCACCAAATAAAGTCCAGACTCGAGGGGATGGTAGGGCTGACGTCAAAGTCCCTCCATGAATTTAGGGACCACGTAGTCCAGGCAGTCGAGGAATACTGAAAAGACAGACAAAAGCTGATTGAGCAGCAGGAGGAGGTTCAAAGAAAGCTGCCACAGATGCAGCTCGCGGAGCTTAAAAAGAAAGAAAACGAAAAAGGCAAAAAGGTGTTGCCAGAAACAACTGATCTGATTGTGCCGACCGAAATGAACAAAGCGTCAGCTTTTGGAGGAACCTGTTATATTGCGAGACAAGGGCCAGAAAGCTCCATGCCAGTCATAAGTAACATTGAGAGAGTGTTTCCTCGAACGCCATATCAGGGGCAAAATAAATTTGGACTACAGCCCAGACAGGACTGGAACTTCAAAGGAAGAGGGCAGAGGGGCAATTGGCAAAAAGGGCCAGTGAAGAGACAGGTAGCAATAGGAACAGGAGGATAATGTTGGGGATGTAATCAGCCAGGGTACATCAGGAGAGACTGTCCTTACAACCGTTGGCCTGCCACATTTCGGCGAAAGTCAATGATTGGAGAGCAGCAGTTTAATCAAATACCAGCCCCAGCAGGTCCGGCTGGACCTGTCAACTCCTATGGAAGGTGCTAGGGGTGCCCAGGGAACCCGGGTGGGAAGGGACAGTACCCAATGATAACTCAGTAGGCGGAAGAAGAGCCCATTGTTCAGATCATCCTGTAAGGGCAAATAACATCAATGTTGATAGATACTGGAGCCACATACACTTGTTTCACAGCCACAGTACGCCTACCACCTTCCCATGATTGAAAAGTTTGTTAAAACTGTAGGGTTCTCGGGAAAAACGCAGTTGACATAATTTACAGCTCCAGTGAGTTTTAAGATGAGAAATAATGAAATAATTTTACCGGTTTGAGAGTTCAAACGAACCTCGATTAATTTGCTAGACAGAGATGCATTGCTGAGATTGGGATTGAGATTAGAATGCTCACCGAAGGAGTTAAGTGTGGGAAAAATAAGCACTCAGCTAGTGATGGAGGCAGCTGAAAGAGCGAATGTATATTGGATAGGGGACATAGAAGATGAAGTCT
Source organism: Pristis pectinata (assembly GCF_009764475.1). Taxonomy (NCBI): domain Eukaryota; kingdom Metazoa; phylum Chordata; class Chondrichthyes; order Rhinopristiformes; family Pristidae; genus Pristis; species Pristis pectinata. The sequence goes on along the minus strand of NC_067422.1, from coordinate 43,187,144 downwards.
GGAAAACTTGGAGAAAATGGAAAGAAGGCACTCTAGCAATATTACATAAGGCCCAGACGCCTAAGACTGAGTTGTAAACTACAATAATTTTTGATGAGAATCAGTGTAAACAAATAGAAAGTGGATGGCACAAAGGATTTAAAAGGTGAGGCAATAATAATAGGGAAACAGGGAGCTGCCTTGCAAATAAAACAAAATGCATTTCTGAAGAAATGGTACAGGGTGCCAAGAGCTGCACCCCATGTAACGTTGTTAGTAAATGAAGGATACCAGTCCAAAGATTTAGGGCCCATGGCGAAGCAAGCAGGAGCAATTATTGATTGGCAGGTAGTGACAGCAAGGGTTTGGAAGTCTGGGGACGATAATTATGTCAGAGTAGTAGTGGATATAGAGACGGTCCGAAACCCTAAGGAGGTCGAGGTAACCCATCAACGACATATGACATTGCTAGCAGAAGAAGAGGACCAGCAGAGGGATAAAAGGCTGGAGGCACTGCCAGTCATTTTATGGTCACAACACGATACAGATGTAGGGAGAGTAAAATCAGCAAACCCAGTATAAATAAAACTAAAACAGGGCGTGATTCTACCTAGAAGGCCACAACATCCCCTGAAACCGGAAGCAGAAGAAGGAATAGCACTAACAATACGGGGATTGCTTGAGGTAGGAGTGCTTGAAAGTACGGGCAGCCCCTGTAATACTCCACTGTTATCTGTCTTGAAAGCAGACAAGTCCAAATGGAGACTGGTACATGATCTGCGAGCAGTGAATGAGGTAGTGGAAGATTGGCTAGATGTAGTCGCAAACCCGCATACGCTGCTGACTAATGTTCCACCGGAGGCAGTTTGTTTTTCGGTGATTGATCTCTGTTCGGCTTTTTTCAGCATTCCTTTAACAACGCAATGCCGGTATTTGTTTGCTTTCATTTACAGAGGTAACCAGTATACGTACACTAGAATGCCTCCGGGATTTAAGCATTCTTTACATATTTTTAACCAGGTACTGAAGGTAGACCTAGAGGGTATAACACTGGAAAGTACACTGATAAAGTATGTGGATGATTTGTTGATTTGCTCCGAAAGCGAGGAACAGTGCGAGAGGGATACTCTGGCTTTGTTAGAAAGATTGGCATGTGGAGGTCATAAAGTATCCAGAAAGAAGTTACGGTTTTGTAACCGGCAGGTGGGATATTTGAGTAGTTCAATATCTAAGAGAACAAAGTCGATAGCACCAGATCAAATTGCAGCAATAACTAAGGCTCCTAAACCTCAGACAGTAGGACAGGTGATGACATTTTTGGGAATGGCAGGATACAGTTCAGATTGGATTGGAGAATATGCTGAAATTATGATACCAATTGATGAAGGAAACTGGACATACAGACTTTAAGGGTGTTCTTCAGTGGAATGAGGAGGGAGAAATAGCTTTTAACACTCTTAAGCAGGAATTGCAATCAGCCCCAGCGCTAGCTTTGCCTGATTATGAAAAGATCTTTCATCTGTATGTGTCGAACAGGCAGGAAGGTTATGTTGCAGCAGTGCTGACACAGGAGACGGGCATAGGAAGAACAAAGCAGCCAATAGAATACTATAGTGCGAGACTGGATGAGCTGGCACAGGGATATCCACCTTGTTGTCAGGGACTAGCAGCATTGTACCATGCTTATGAGAAAGTCACAGGACCATGGGTTATCCTATAATTCTGTACACGCATCATAAGGTAGCATAATTATTGGAAAAGTGAAAGTTTGTACTGGCACCAGCTTGGATAGTTGCGTTTCGGATGTTATTGACATTTCCAGACATAACTATACAAAGGCGTACTGCAAGTAACATAGCTGATTATGTTCCACTGGGTTATGAAGGAGAGCCCCATGGGTGTGTTAGGGATACGATGACATTTGCCAAATTAAGAGTGGACTTAAAGTCACAACCGTTGGATGAGGTAGATAAAAAGATATTGTTTGTGGATGACTCTTGCTACAGAGACCACAATGGAAATCACGCAGGATTTTCAGCGGTGCAACAGGATCAGTCTCAGTTTAAAACAATTAGGCTGGAAGCTTGTCCGCAACCCTGTTCAGCTCAATTAGCAGCGATTAAGGCTCTGACAGCAGCATGTGAGATTACGGAGGGTGAGAAAGTTGATATTTATACAGATTCAGCATATGCTCATGGAGAATGTCATTTGGTTGGGCAGTATATAAACAAAGAGGGTTCAAGAAAAGCAATGGAGACCCTATACAGCATTTTCAGTAAACTTTAGATTTAATAACAGCAATGAGGAAACCTAGAGCATTGGCTATTATAAAGTGTCAGGCGAACATAAATGGAAATGACATGGTGATAAAGGGAAATCGGGCTGAGGATGAAGCAGCCAGGAAATCTTCTGGATATCGTTTGGCTGTTCTTGCACCTCAGGTGAGCCTGAGTACAGAACCCGTAATGGAGGACATAACTGAAATATAATGTAAGGCAAATCTAGCAGAACAAACAATGTGGAGACAAATAGGAGCCAAGCGGAACCAGGAAGGCTTATGGTGCACAGATGACAGTTTGTTGATAGCTGCCACCCCTTTGTTGACTACCCTCATTTCAGAGGCAAATGGACTGGACCATTGTGCAAGGGGGGAAGTGATGAGAAAGATAAAAAAGGATAGAGTCTGACCACCCTACGTACAGGCTTTGGTTGATCATATACTGTCGCAATGTGAGGTGTGTGCACAAAACAACGTTAGGAAAGGAATTACGACACCTATAGGTCATATACCTGTACCCGAAGGACCATTCAAACATTTAGTGATTGATTATGTGGATATGATAAAGGCAGTAAGAGGGAAGAGGTACATGCTGGTGGTGACTGACAGATTTAGTAAGTGGGTAGAGGCAGTGCCCTCTAAATATTTAGGAGCAGGAGCTGTAGTAAAATGTTTGACAAACAAAGTTATTCCAACCTTTGGAATACCCTCAGAGATCAGTTCCGACACTGGGTCAGCCTTTATCTAAAACGTGGTTAAGTTGGTATTGCAAGCTCTAAGGATAAGAGAGAGATATGGATGCGTATATCATCCTCAGTCATAGGGAATGGTCGAAAGAATTAATGGGACTTTGAAAATTAAACTGAATAAGATCTGTGCAAACACTAAGCTCTATTGGGTTGATGCCCTGCCTTTAGCGCTGATAAGCTATCGCATGCAGACTAATCGTATAACATGCCTGACACCACATGAGATGCTCACTGGCAGACCCATGCCAGTGCCTAAATGGAGAGGCCGATATAAAGGACCTAGTTTGGAACAGTTAGAATTGGAACTGAAACTGTACTCGCAACAACTAACTATGATACACCGGAAGAACAAAAGGAGACAAAGACAGAACTAGAGGAAGGACCTATTAAACCCGGAGATCAGGTTTATGTGCGGATATTCCGAAGAAAGTTGAACGAGCCAAGAAGGGAAGGGCCCTTTACGGTAACCAAGGCATCGCCAAGTGCAGTTCAAGTCGAAGGACGATCTACCTGGTATCATCTTAACCATTGCACCAAGACTGTTCTACAGGAACAGCCTGGTGTTGAGCCCTCGGTAAGTGAGAGTGAGGAAAGTGTAATGGAAGAAGAACAGGAAGAACAGGAAATCACCACTCCGCTGCGAGATCTGAACCAGATAGTAAGTGAGATTTTCAGACTCACTAACCGTTCCGAGAACGACGGAAATTAGCCTGTGGCACATAACCCTTCTCCACATAATGGGGATGGGGATGAGTTGGGGACGACCGGTCCCACCCCCTGTAATAACGAGACTGTCAACTCCTGTGCAAATTTGGAAATTAGTAATTTGGCAGAGTTGGCAGACTTGGCATGGTAATATTAGAGCTTCGCAAGACTTAAGAGGGAGTGCTAAAAGAAGTGTGACATTTACTTCCTTACCATGGTTGCAAGAACGCACTAATTATTGGTATCAATGGGCAAATTATACAGCAGCAGTAATGGCCAGTACGGACTGCTACTTTTGTACCAAGGCAAGGGCAATAAATCACATAGTGCCCTTGCCATATAACTCCTCCACCTGCAGGCAATGGGAACTTGAGTATGGGGAAACATGTATGCAACAATGTAATGTGAGTCAGACCTGTGCATCCGAAAACCCCTGTGTGATTAAAAATATATTGACCCAGTCATGTATCAAAGAAATACCATACTGTCCTTTCTGGTGCATGTTGTTCCAGGGGTCCTCCCATTATGACTAGTATTCACTCATTATTAGTGCAATTATAGTAGGTCTTGGGCAACCATCCATAGTAATCAGACGCTTCCAGTTGAGAGTGTACATCTGACAGAGGGGGTTAAATTTGAATGCTACATGAGAAAGGGAGATGTACCTGTTGGTAAGTTTACAGGCCCTTGTAGTATCACTTGGAATATGACTGAAAAACGTATGATTGGTGCATTGGATGTCCAGGATATCCCATTGGCTGAAATATGGTGGCTGTGCTGTCTGGGAGAAGGGCTGAGACCGACACTTCCGCTTAGATGGGATGTGACATGCACTCGTGTCATGTTGCTGCAGCCCCTTGCTTTATCTCGAAGTGTAAAACTGGACACACCACCACAGCAGGCACTACAGCTTAGGAACAGAGAGTATATCCTTGGCCCGGCAGTTCGTGTTGATAGTATAGGTCAGCCAAGGGGTATCCCCAATGAATATAAGGCAAAGAATGAGATGGCAGCTGGATGGGAATCGATAATCCCGGTTATTGGGTAAGAATGTGGAATGGATAAATTATATCTATTATAATCAGCAGCTATTTATCAATTACACTGATTATGCCCTCTTCGCGTCAGGAGAGCAATTGCATGCAACCGGCAGAATGGTCTGGCAGAATAGGCAGGCATTAAGATTGGTTACTAGCAGAAAAAAGAAGGTGTTTGTGTACTGTTTGGGGAGCATTGTTGTACTTTTATACCAAATAACACCAGCCCAGAGGAATCTTTTGCTAAGGCAATGAATAAAATGAAAAATTTGAGGAAAGAGGTTAAACAGAATGCAGGGTTTGGACAACAGTTTTTTGACTGGCTGGAAAGTAATTTAGGTGGTTGAGGAGCCTGTTAAACCAAAATGACAATGGTTGGGGGTATGGCAAAAATTATGTCTACACTTATTTTGTGCTGCTTCCTTCCACTCTTTAAGTCCTTTATAGTGCGTGCCACAGCGAAGCAGTTCTCCGGTACATTTGGCAATGGCAGTCGAACCCCCCGGAGAAGGAAGTTCCAACAACACACCTTTATGATCTGACTCGGGGAGAAGTGTCGAATGATGATGATAACACTGCGGACGACAATTATGTTTATGTTGGGAATAGTCTGTGAGGGCCTCAGGGTCATTTTCCCCGTCTCCGCTACGGAAGGATGGGTTTTTGGCCCTCTGACCCAACAAATAGAGAGTGAGTCCATGGGGCTCGTGCACGAAAAGTACGTTATACCTGTTATTGGGATGATTGCCTTTAGCATCTAAATACCGTGCCCTTTTGAACTCTCTCTCTATGTGAGACTATTGGGTCTCAAAGGGGGGAATAAATAGAATATATAGAAAGTAGAGGCTATACTTTTTTATTCATGAACTTCTCTGTGCTTAAGAAGGCTGCTGTCTCCTTAAGATGCTGCTGGGCCTCCTTCTTCTTCAGCTCAAGCGCGGGAAATTCTTAGTGCGGGAAACATATAGCTCATTAAAGAAATAGTTAGCCCAATCCTAGGGAGACACTTTTGATTTAGTGTAGTTCATTAAACCATGGTTAGCAATTCTTAGGAAGACACTATTGATCTATTGTGTAGCTAAGGGTCGTTAGGGTTAGTGCGACTAACGATTCTGCAGCAGTTCTGAAGCTGATAGTTTTTTTTTAACCGATAAGCCAGATGCTAGCAAGTGGCAGAGGTTATAGGTTATAGGGGCACATCGTAATGTTTTATAACCATTAGCCTTGTAGCGAATAAGCCTAGTATTGTTTTACAACTGATAATTCTGTAGCCTAATACCAGGACTCCCAATACCCATAAATATTTGGGGCACCCTATGAATGAGTCATAGGTTTGCAGCCTAGTACCAGGACTCCTAATGCGCATAAATTATTGGGGCACCCTGCAGTTGAGTCAGGATATCACAGTGGCGAAAAACAAATGGTTGTGAGCCTGGAGACAAAAGTGAAAGGAGGCAAATGGTGAAGGATGAAACTGTGAAGATAAGAGAGAACATGATGGATTGTAACAATGTAATTAAGCTAAGAAAAAAAGTATTATAAAAGGCCCTCTAGCTTTCGTCGGAGGCAGTCAGAGAGGGCAGCAGTCAGAGCGTGACTAGTATCTGACTGTCTGTCTGTCACAATTTTACTTTGAAAATGAAAGTTGAAATTTTTGAGTAATCTTCAGCTCCTCCTGGTCATCTATCTATTGCGGGTAACCAGGACAACACTAACCAACTTTTATCGATGCACCATAGAGGGCATCCTATCTGGATATTTCACGGGTTGGCACTGCAACTGCTCTGCTCAGGACCGCAATTAACTTCAGAGAGTTGTGGAAAAATCTCACCACATCACGGACACCAGCCTCCCCTCCTTGGACGCTGTGTTTACCTCTCGCTGTCTTGGTGTAACGGTCGGCATAATCAAAGACCCCAACCACCCGGGACATTATCTATTCCCTCCTCTTCCATCAGGCAGAAGATACAGGAGCCTGAGAGAATATACAACCAGGCACAAGGAAAGCGTCTAACCAACTGTGATAAGACTATTGAACGTTTACCTAATATGATGAGATGGACTCTGACCTCACGATTTACGTTGTTGTGACCTTGCACCTTCATGCACTGCACTTCCTCTGTAGCTGTGACGCGTTCCTCTGTACTGTTACTGTTATTACCTGTACTGCCTCAATTTCCTTCGTACGAACCCAATGTAACTGCACTGTGTAATGAATTGACCTGTACGAACGGCATGCAAGACAGGTTTGTCACTGTACCTCGGTACAAGTGACAAAAATAAACCAATCACAATACCACCTTCCTCACACCTGCTTTGAATCCCACCCCGTCCCAATCTAGTTTAAACCCTCCTTAAAGCACTGGCAAACCTGCCCGCCAGGATGTAGGTCTCTACTTCTTGCACTGGTCACCGCGGCCTCCAGAAGAAATAGCAATGTTTCACACCTCTAAACCCCTGCCCCAACTCTTCGATGGTGCGTATCTATAAACCCCTGGCCCAGCTCTTTAATGGTGTACACCTGTAAACCCCTGCCCCAACTCTTCAATGGTGCACACGTCTAAACCCCTGCCCCAACTCTTCAATATGAAAATGATATTTCTCGGAAGCGAAATCCGTTTTATTATCACTGACGCATGTCGTGAATTTTATTTTTGTTTTCCAGCAGCAGTACAGTGAAAGATATAAAATTTACGACGTTACAAAAATTAATAAATAGTGCAAAAAGAGGAATAATAAGGAGGTGTTCATGGGTTCATGAAGTTTTCAGGAATCTGATGGCGGAGGGGAAGAAGTTGTTCCTGAATCGTTGAGAGTGGGTCTTCAGGCGTCTGTACCTTCTCTCCGATGGTAGCAACGAGAAGAGTGCATGTCCGGAGTTGCGAGGGTCCTTTGCGATGGATGCTGTCTTCTAGAGGCAGAGGCTCTTGAAGATATCCTCGGTGGCGGGGAGAGTTGTGCCTGCGATGCAACTGGCTGAATATACAACCCTCTGCGACCTCTTGCGATCATTGGAGCCTCCATACCAGGCGGTGCTGCAACCAGTCAGAATGTCCTCCACCGTACATCTATAGGAATGTGCAAGAGTCGTTGGTGACCTCCCGATGTATTGTTGTTTGAGTAAAAAAGAATGGTTATCAGAGAAAATTCTCCCGTTCTTCTTCTCAGAATCATGGGATCCTTTGAGAATCATAAGAGTTGGGCGGCACAGTGGCGCAGAGGGTAGAGTCACTACCTGCCACATCTCCAGGGACCCGAGTTCAATCCCGATCACTGGTGACACGTGTGAGTGTGTGTGAGTGTGTGTGCGTGCGTGGTGTTTGCTCATTCTCCCTGAGACAGTCTGCATTTCATTCCGGGTGCGCCGGATTCCCCCCACATCCCAACGACAAAGACTTGATAGGTGCACTGGCCGCTGTAAATTGGCCCTAGTGAGAGTGAATGTTAAGTTTGGGGAGCAGTTTGTTGGAATGTAAGGAAATTTCTAAAATGTAATTAAAATGGGCAGTTGGTGGCCTGTTTCCCTGTTCGATCTCCCGTGACCCAGACAGCCTTTCGTCTACCACGTCGATGTCGAATATCAAGCATTACTTTCATGCATGAGAGAACAACAAAATATACACAGACCACAACATTTCATCTCTTAAATTCCCCTAGTAATAAGATTATGGCTCATCCGCCTCCGTCACACTTCGCCTTGTTAATCCATTCACATCCCCAAAACTAATGACGTCACTCAGCAATTCAATGTTAAAGTGGAGCTTATTGTCAGATGCACAAGTCCATGTGTGCACAGGTGCAATGTGAAATTTAATTGCATCACAGGCGCAAAGCATCAGATCCGCGATATGCAAAAGAAAAATAAATTGTGCACAGTTTTTTTTAACAGAGGAACAGATTTTGAACACAAGACCCAAAGTTCATTATCATACAAAGTGGTCGCGGTGTTGCTGTACTGAGGTAGCTCAAATTTAATAACATCAGGTGAAAGTGAATAACGTCAGCTCAAAGTTAATAACATCAATTGAAAGTTAATAACATCATCTCAAAGTTGATAACAAGATGACATCTGTGCTAATCCTCTATAGAAACGCTACAGGGCACCCAGTGATTTTGTGCTCTCATCCCAGAGAAGATACATGGTAATGAAAAGGATATTTTTAGAATCAGAATCCGGTTTATTATCACTGACACATGTCGTGAAATGCGTTGTTTTTTGGCAGCACACAGTGCAAGATATAAAAATTACTACGTTACAAAACTAAATAAATAGTGCAAAAAGAGGAATAACGAGGCAGTGTTCATGGGTTCATGAACCGTTCAGGAATCTGATGGCGGAGGGCAAGAACCTGTTCCTGAATCGTTGAGTGTGGGTCTTCAGGCTCCCGTACCCCCTCTCCAATGATAGTAACGAGAAGAGGAATTGTGCCGGATGGTGAGGATCCTCAATGATGGCTGCCGCCTTCTTGAGGCTTCGCCTCTTGAAGATGCCTTCGATGGCAGGGTGGGTTGTGCCCGTGATGGAGCTGGCTGAGTCTACAACCCTGCGCAGCATCTTGCTATCGTTCACATCGGAACCTCCACACCAGGCGTTGATGCAAAACAGTAAGAATGCTCTGCACCATACATCTGTAGAAATTTTCAAGGGTCTTTGGTGACCTACCAAAGTAATGTTGTTTGAGTAATAAACAATTGTTATCAGAGCAAACTCCCCCGTTCTTTTTCTAATCATCATGGGATCCTTTGAGAATCATAGAGTTCGGCGACACAGTGGTAGATTCACTGCCTGCCACAACTCCAGAGACAAGGGTTCCATCCCGACCGCCGGTGACACGTGTGTGTGTGTGTGTGTGTGTGTGTGTGTTTTTGTGTGTGTGTGTGTGTGAGAGAGAGAGAGAGAGAGAGAGAGAGTGTGTGTGAGAGAGAGTGTGTGTGCGTGTGTGGTGTTTGCACGTTCTCCCTGAGACAGTCTGCTTTTCAATCCGGGTGCTCCGGATTTTCTGAGTCAGGGGCTGCCCCTGTAAGTGCTCCACTGTGACCATGTCTGGGCTGCCCTGCGTTGTTATCTTTGGCTTGCAAACAAATGCCTGTTTTGCCGCAGTCGAGACGATTTTAGACCCCTGGTGTGCTGCCAATGTAGCCTCTGCGACTGCCCTGGTTTTACCTTGTGTTACTAGGGAGGCGTCTGAAAGGTGAGCCGGGCATTTAATGATGACCAATTTGTTAGGGCGGAGGATGGCCTGGAGAAGATTCTTTACGTCAGTCGCATTCTGTATGGTGCTACCCGCAGAGGTCAAATATCCCCTGTGCGCACAGAGTTGGCCAAATCCATGGGAAACTCCAAAGGCATAGCGGGGATCAGTGAAGATGTTAGCAACTTTGTCCTTGGCTAAAATACACGCTCTGGTCAGGACAATGAGTTCTTTTTTTTGGAAAACACTGGAGTTGCAAAGATGTATACTCCACCATATGGGAGTCGTTTACTTTGGCGTTGCCGCAAAGGCGGGTTCCCTGTTCATAAACGGAGGAACTACTGTCAACATACAGGTTTAAGTCTGCTGACTGGAAGGCCTCATCTGAAAGGTCCGGACGGGGTTTAGTCGAAAAGTGGTTATTCATTAAACAATCATGTAGTGGATCTGCAAGATCCTCCGATCGGGCCTCTAGAAAGGTGGCGTTAATGGTGATGCAGCAGGCAAAAATGAGGAGTGGGTTATTCAGTAGCGCAACCTCATATCTATTTAAGCGGGCCTGGGTAAAGTGTTGCGTCAGATGAGAGGTCAGGAGTGCACTTACGATATGGGAGGAATAAACAACTACTGTCTGTTGCAGGGTTATATTTGATGGCTGAATCTTCTGTGGGCACAGCGGGAGCCCCTTGGAACCTGGGACCAGCCGAGTGGAGTAATATGCCACCGGTATCTTTGTATCCCCATGGGTTTGAGTAAGGACGGCTGCAGCCTAGTCCTCCAGAACGTTCACAAAACGCTGAAATCGGCGGTCATATGGAGTGCGTCCCAGGGCCGGGGCGCTGGCAACAGCCTGTTAGAGCTTGTTAAAGGTCTCCTTTTGCTCCTCCGTAAGTTCAAAAGGTCCCACGGACTGGCTTGAAGCCAGGGGTGTGAGGTGTTTAGTAAGGAGGGCTACGTTAAGTAGACAATGCCTGCAGAAATTTACTAAACTCAATGGATAGTGGGCGGTGGGGTAACAATGATGGGTGCAGTACGTTCAGGAGTGAGCTGCCGCTCAGTAGCACTTAAGAGGGTGCTCGGAAATTTCACCTGAATCTGGGTTTGTTTTACTTTCTGTGGAGGTGTTGCATAACCTTAAGAGTGGAGTGTTTTAAATACTCTATTGGTGTCCGCGATGTTGAAGGGATCCGAGGGGCTTGCCAGTAAAAGGTCATCGGCATACTGGACAACAGTGGATTTGTCAGAAAGTTGCAACCATTGGAGTTGTTTCTGCAAAACTTGGGAAAAATAGTCGGAGAGTGTATAAAACCTTGCGGGAGGCGCGTCCACGTGTATTGCTGAACTTGGAAGGTGAAAGCAAACAGGTACTGCGAGTCGGGAGATCGGTGAATTGCAAAAAATGCAAGCTGCATGTCCAGAAGAGTAAAAATTCAGGATTCGGCAGGGATGCTGCTGAGAATGGTGGCTGGGTCGGGACCACGAGATGTAGTGGTTCCACTATCTCATTGACCTTACTCAGATCTTGTACAAGGAGACATTCCGTCCGTCCGGGTTTGGGTATGGGTAAAATGGGGTGTTTCAAAGTGATTGGCAAAGAATCAGAATGCCCTGTTTGCAGAATGAATCTATTAAATGGGTTATTCCGTCGACTGCCTCTCTCCGAAAAGGGGTACTATGGGACGGAAATCAGTTGTGCTCCTGGTCTTGCATGGATTTGGACTGGGGTCACTGGTGTGAATCCTACCTCAGCTTTCGACGCGGCCCATAAATCAAAGGTTGACTCATCCCGAAGCGAGTCGGTGGGGCTGATGGTGGCGTGAGCAGCCTGTTACCGAGAAAGTGGTGAGGTAATAAGTCAGGGTCCCTTCTGGCAGATTCTGGGGAACCCCGTTAAGGCCTTTTTGTGCCTGTGCCTCAAGCCAGTGGGATAGGGATCCAAGCTCCTCCGATTTATGACCCTCATTAACTGACAGGGTGTTGTGAGTGGACATCAAGCCTGATTGATATCACAATTCGTTAGGCACTTCAACTAAAAGTTCTGCCCGTCCTTACCCACTACTTTCCCTAAAATAGTGACAGTCACCATACTAACCAGGAAGAGAGCACACAACCCTTCTCGCTCTCTTGAGACCCCTGTGGGGTCATAAGCTAGTTCACATTAGGGTCAGAGATTTTCAAGGGTGGGTCAAAATCTCCTTTCGTGAAGTCCACCGTCCACCACTATGGAGGCTGGTAAATTCAGTGGACCCCATGGGGTTTAGGGCCTGTAATGGTAATTCGTTCATCCAGGCATTGTATTTTGAGTCAAAGGAAGCAGAGCAGGTCTCTCCCGGCCAGGTTAACCCCTAGGTTTGGGGTTACTGCGAATTGGATCAGACATTAATGATCTCCAAACTTCACTTGTAAAGGTTCAGTTAAGGGTTTAAGGGGTGGGATCTTTCTTGTCCCTCCAGTTCGCTCAATGTAACTGAAGACGGGGGGGGGGGGGTCAAGTCTGCCGATGGCGGTAGTGGGGGCAGTCCCACCGCCAATGGTCAGGTGCGCCACAAAGATAGCATCCTGTCGACTTGACGCTCGCTGGTGCAGGTTGTCGAGATCCCCTGGGTCCTACGTAATTACGAGATGGTGGCGGTGGTTCACAAGGAGGCCCTACGCTAGGGCTTTTGCGTCGTTTGTGAACAGTAGATATCCTTTACCAGGCCGGTCAACCCCTGCTGGAACGCAAAACTGCCATTCCATTTGATATCCCGTATTATCGGAGTAGGGAGGTCGGGATCAAAGGGGTCTCTGGACCATTTCCTGTTTTACCTTTGTGGCTTTCGAACAGCGACCGTTACTCCAGAAGTGGACGAGGGCTCTCCTCATGGCTTGCTGTGTATGGTCAGGCCAATTCGTGTTATTCGTGCGGATAGTGCCACTTCCTCAGGAATACATTGTAATAGGAGGGCATTAAAATGGGGGGAGTCATTGCCTCTGTTGTCGGCATCGTCCCCTGCATAGGTACCGTCAATTAAGCAGAAATGGTCCCAAAATCTGGGCCGTCAATACCCTGTTTCGGTCGGCATCCTAAAACCTTAGTTATGTCAATTGGCTGTTGGAGGGTTTTGCGAAGGGCAGTTCTAATGGTAGTTACCTGGTCCTGAGGCCGGACGGCCGCCTGAAAGGCTGTCCAGTCCGCATAGTTTCCCAGGTGTCCTTTCCGCCTCATTAGTTGGAAGGGCCATGCAACAAAACTGAAAAGGTCTTGGGGCGTGGCTTGGTACATCTGAATTGTTCCCATCACATAATCTATGATTTCCTCCGGCTTGGTTTTAAAGTTGGGCGCCTGACCCATGACTAGTCACATCTCTTGAGGCTTCCAAGGGGTGTAGATTTAGATCGTAGGATTGGCGCTGGCTTGGGTTGGAACGGGATTGGGAATACTTCTGTTGTGGAATTGTTTTTTAACCTTGACTTCCTTTACCTTATTCAACACAAGAAGTGGGCCGGGATCTTTAGTGTCGTCATAATCAGGGGTAGAATCGGAGTTATAATCTGTGTCTGTCTGTGAATCTATTAAAGGTCTGTCCCCGACCAAAATGTTCCGTCGCTTGTCTGTGGCCTTAGAGCCGTTCGTATGCGGGCTTTCTCTCCCTCTAAACTTAACCCTAGTTCGAGTCGCAATAGGGCCATGGATTTGTCCTTGGGACGGGACGTGGCAATTGGTGGTGAGGGCGGAACTGTTTGCGGATTAGTTGCATTATATGGGGGCAGCTGTGGAACGGAGGGGGGGTAGGTAAGGGCTGTGGGTCGGACCATCCAGTCCTCCACATTTTCGTCCGTGTCATTACTTTGGAACAACAGGAGCACGCCAGACATGTCGGGAGGTACCTCCACTTTATCCTTATTTCTTTTATTTTTATTCCTAAGTTTATCTTATTCTCCTGATCTACCCCTTCTGTTTCTCTCAGCGTCGTGTTCTCCGCACTGACACTTCAGGACTTCCCAACTCTTAGGATTTCCCTTTTCATCACACACACTAATTCCTTTTCTGCACGCATTATGTTCCCAACTATTCTGTTTAGATTTATTTGTTAGCTGTTCGGCTGTTTTTTCTCCAAGTAGACATTAACATTTTCCATTTCCCCGCCCCGTATTGCGCTTCCAAATCGCCCTTTCTGCTTTTGGGCACTTATCCATATCTCAAGTTCCCCCCAATGGCCATATACCATTTCAAAATTTTTTATTGAATCACGCCGATAATTTACGGAAGTTTCTCCCATTCTTCGGATCGTCTTTACATAACTTAGATAGTGGGGTATTGGACCCAGACTTATTGAAAGTTTGTCCCAATTTGTTTTCTTCCCTATCGTACGGTACAAATCGCTGCAATTATCTATAATATCGGTCTCTTTCCTCCACCTACTTCAGGTTCCTGACCTTCCTGTGGGGGTTTTCCCCTCATGATAACCGGTTTAAGGCAGGGTGGTAGTACCGGAGAACGGATCTCGAAACTTAGAGCTCAAAATCTTGAAATTCACAAACTTAAAACCCAAACATGGGGACTCGAACCCCAAACCCGAAACTGGGGACCCGAACACTAAACGCGAAAATAACGTAACTGGGTTCTCGAAACCCGAACCTGTAATTACATTAACTGGGGACTCGAACCCCGAACACGAAATTAACTTAACTGGGGACTCGAACCCCTCTTACCTGTGGCACTCGGAGAGGTTCGCGAGGAGTCCGTCAGAGGATATTCGACAAGCAAAGCGATCGATCGATCAGGTGTCTGACTCCCTGAGAGGGATCAAGGTGAATCGGACCTTGTGGGCCCTTCCGTCTCAGGTAGACGTTATCCCCGTCGATCGCTCACGCCGCTTCCAAAAAAAAGAGTCGCTTCCCGAGTTCTCTCCGCAGAAAGGAGCAGACAGAAATTTATACAGATATTGTCACGCACACTTAATGCATGCGGCGCCGCGAGTTTCGGTCAAGCCACATAGATCCCGAGACAGACGTCGCACCTACTGTCCATCATAATTTGTTATAATCAAGAAATTCAAAGACAGGTATCCCCCTCATTGCCTAGGACAAGCTTCCACCTCGTCGTTTATTGCACCCAGTACTCCTATTGTCTGGCATAACGGGACTGACCAAGGTCCTGGACAAAGTAATTAACATATTATCCTTTGAGTCAGCAGCTTGCGTGCTGTTGCTTGCGAGGTATTTTTCTACAAGCTATAGGCATTTTTACAATTTTTATCCCTTTACTTCTTCAGTGTGACCGTGAACATAATGGTCTGACAGTCGCTGTCCGACACCGGTGGAAACACCTTGAAACTTTTCCCCAGCTTCTGCTTCCTCCCAGAACGGACCGACTTCACTGGACTCTTTTCTCTATTTTATTTTCAACGTTCCGCGCCGTGGTTTCTGTCGTGTAGCGATTATCATGTTCGTCAAACACGCGAAAGGTCCCCAGTTCGATCCTGGACAAGAACATAATTTTGGATCCTGCTCCAGGTGGTGAGGCGAGTGCGTCTTCTTGGCGTTGCCATTCAGCTTATAAACAAAGGCAAGAGATTTTGCTTTGAAGTCAGAAGAACTTGATTCAGTTAAATTCCGCATAACTGCCGTGAAACCAAATTAGTCCGTCATTTTGCGCTCCCTATCTGTCTCTCTCTCTCTCTCTCCCTCTCGTCATCTCCCAGATTAACTGCTTCACTCATCGTCTGTCTCCCGCTCTCTGTTATATTCTCTCATTTCCTAAAGGAGACGGTTATTGAGGACTGAAAGAAGGGGAACTATCTTGATTCAAGTGAATTTTCCCATGGAACCGTTGTGATGACTCGGTTAATGACTTCTTTGAGCACAGACAGAGTTCGAATTCCGGAAACTGACGGAATAAGGGAACAAAACAAACGACAGAAAATTGTCTTGAAATCGACCAAACATTGTGAAATGGAGGATCGAACTCGACGGGTGGAACGACCTGCTCGTGGTTTAATTGATTCTGTTTTCTCGTCACCTTCCAGCCTTTCTCTCACAAACAATGTGCCATCTCTTCATCTACCCTCCGCCTTTCTCTGTCTGTCTGTCTCTCGCTCGCTCGCTCCCTGACGTTCTCTTTCCATCTCTGTACCGCACACAGTTTTCTGCTTCGCTTCCATTTCAGTTTCTTGCTCTCAGATGTGCTTTCGTATTCCGTCCATCATTGCATTCCTCCATACCTCCTTGTTCCTCGCTGGACAACCTCCCGTCCCCCGGTAACTTTCTAGTGGTTAACAATGCTCTAAAAATCTCAGAGAGAGAGAGAGGAGGTGTAGGTGAAATAGATAGATAGATAGATAGATAGATAGATAGATAGATAGATAGATAGATAGATAGATAGATAGATAGATAGATAGATAGATAGATAGATAGATAGATAGATAGATAGATAGATAGATAGATAGATAGATAGATAGATAGAGATACAGAGAGAGAGAGAAAGAGAGAGAGAGGGGGGTAGGTGAGATAGAGATAGAGAGGTGCGGGAGAGAGCGAGCACGCTGGCAGAGATTTTTAGAACAACGTTAACCACGTGAAAGCTACCGGAGGACGGGAGGGTGTCTTATGTTACACCTTGACTGCAGAACCGCTGCAAGTACAAGTCAGGGTACTACAGGCTTGTGAAGGGATTTATGATGGGAAAGTGACTTGAAGGTATCCGAAAGACAGGATCTACCTGCATTTGGGTAGTCATTGATTTGTGCAGAGGAAAGTCACGAATTTGATTGAGGTTTGAAGAGATGACCGCGAAGATCGACGAGGCAAGGGCGGTGGACATTTATAGGAATATCGACTTTATCAAGGCTTTTGAATAGGTCCCGCGTGGGAGGCTATTCAGGAAGGTTGGATCACATGGGACTCAGTGAGAACGAGTCAATCGGCGTGGTGCTGGGAGTCGGTGTCCTGCAGTGGAGCGATGTATTTTTTTTGGAAGCCTGGGACCAGTGGAGTTCCGAATGGATCTGTGCTGTGTCCCTTGTTTCTCACATCCATATCAGCGATAGAGATAAAAACTGAGGTGGCATTGTTATTACCTGTGCGGAGACACCAATATTGGTGGTATAATGAAGTAGGTTATCTGAAATAATAACAGGACTTTAATCAACTGTGAATGTAGCCAAAGAACGGCAGATGAATTAACTGGGACAAGTGCGAAGTGTCGCATTCTGGGATGTTAAACCAGAGTAGGACTTACACAGTAAATGAGAGCTCCCTATGGAGTATTGAGGGACCGAGACACCTCAGAATATAATGAGACACTTTCTGTAATTTGAAGACACAGGTAGACAGGTTCGTGGAAACGATGTTTGTCACGTTTGCTCCAATTAGTCAGGGCACTGAGTACAAATTCGGGACCCCATGACATCGATTAGACGGCACGTGGAGAACTGTGTGCACATCTGGTCGACTCGCTGCAGGGAAGATGTCGCTAACCTATAGAGGATGCAGAACATATTCACAAGGATGTTGCCGTCATTGTACAGCTTCACTTACAAGGAGAGATTGGATGAGCTGCGGCTTTTTTCCCCTGGAGCAACGGAGGCTGAGGACTGACTTTCAGAGGTTTATGATTTTATAGGCAGAGATAAGTTGGATTGTTACTGTCTCTTTTTCTTTGGTGGGATAGACTGAAAATGGAGGGGATAAATTTCGGGTGACGGGGTAATATTGAAAGGGGATTTTCTGGACAAGTTGTTAACACAGGTGGTGGAGTCCATATGGAATGTGCTGCCAGAGGAAGTGGAGAGGTTGGTGCAAGTGCAAATTTCAAAGATATCGTCGCATTTACATGGTTAGGAGTAGTGCCTAGGAATATCCGCCCAACTCAGGCTAATTTGATTGGATCAGGTAGATACATTCGTCAGCATGGGCGTATTAGGTCTATTAGGACGTGTTTGAAAGGCCTGTTACCTCGCTGCAGATCTTTATGAGTCCATGAGGTACGTTGAATCCGAGAAACAAGGAGGACAATAAATATATGCTTCAGAGTCGCTCTATCCCATCTCTCAACTCTCTTTCAGCACATCGGAGACTGCATTGCTGCTGCTTCCTGACACAGAGGACAAAGCTTTTATTCCGATTTCTGTCCATCTCCACCTTATTCCAGATTCAGATGGTCATTCTCTGACACTTCCCTTACCTCGCTTTCACGCGCTGTTTTAACTGTCAGCGAGCTGCTTGACAGCTCTGTTGGGAACACGAGAAAATGATTCTCTGAAATCCACTATTCGCAAATCCTTAATTTAAGAAAACTTCAGAGAACCGACGAAGGTGATGCCTTGAAATATCCACAATTCCTTCAGATCTCGCCACAAGGGAATTTATATGGTTAGTTCTAATACTAACCCATCAATTAGAAAGCGTTACGAAGCTCCCGAAACCTCGAGCAATGAATTCGTAAGGAAGTCGCAACAAGGGAAACGGATTTTATGCACCGCTATATTGTCTGTCGATGGGCTTTGGCATCAGCTGTCTCTGTGGCGCAATCGGCCAGCGCATTTCGCTATTAACTGGAAGGCTGGTGGTTCAAGCCCACCGAGGGACTTTGAGCTCAGGTTTTCTCCCCGACATTCAACACTTCTGGGGGTGCTGAAACAGCAGATCACCATTTCCTCAGAGGTGAGAGCTTTAAATCGTGTTGACCTTGGTGACTGCTAAAACGTGACATGTATTTTGCATGGTATGTGGATGATATGGATCTTATATTTGTAATGGGAATCATATGGATCAGGTCAACTCTGAAGAATGAAAAGAAACAAACAAAACACATTTCTGGTTGCTTGCGCTGAAAGGCAACCAGGGAATGCTGGATTTCTCTGTTGGTAAAGATAGTGGCTTTCCATGTGTCGATGACGTCTGAGAGCTCTGAAACTTTAATTTCCTCTCCCTCCACAGATCATATTTCAATTTCACTTTTATTTCAGCTTCATTCCACATTTGATTAGGAGTAAATATTCTTCCCATTTTATGTTCAAATGTTTCGACATGAACCCGGAACTAATACCTCTGGGCTCTATGGCGCAATAAACAACGCGTGGGACTTCTATCCCGCAATTGACTTCAAACTGAACCACTTTACGTGGAATGAAACGGTGCTTTGCAACTTAATGGCGCTGTGATTTAAAGAACGGCTTTAAGGGTATTCCCTCTACCGTGGGCTTGGCAAGCGTGTTCCCGACATTGTTCGCAATCCAGTGTTTGTCAGTTATTTTCTCGCCAGTGCTGGATAAGATTTACCGTGCGGCGCCCTCTGCAAGAGGAGAAACGCATTTCTTCTGCGCAGACTCAAATATGAGGCCGCGTCATCAGAAATTTGTGCCCTCTAATTGTTTGCAACAGCCTATCGAGGAATTTGGTGCTGCAATAGGATGGAAACTGTGGGACTGGTGTTGTCGCTTCTTCAGTGATAGAATGAAAGGGAGCGAACGCAGGTCTGCGTTTTACGAAATGCGATGCTCTCTTCAGTTGTTTTAACTACATGCACCAAAGGGAGTTACTGTGGGCTCTGTAGAGAAATGTTGCAGCGTGTTGGACTTCTAATAATCTGTGTCCAAGCGATTCAAATATTGTGGTTTCGATGCCACCAGAGTCAGTATATGTCCGAATTCGCTACAACGATAAGCAAGGTCAGAATTCGAGTGGCTGATGACCTGATGTTGGATAATCTTGAAATCCAGGTCATGGTTTGAAATAATCTAATCGTTATTTTCTCTCAGATCGCCGGAGTCTGGAATTTTTCGGGAGAATTGCTGCGAGTACTGAGTCTTTGATTATTTCAAAGACGGGAGAGATAAATACTTGACAAAAACGAGGCTGATACGATAACGAGGTTGGATGGAATGCAGAGTTAAATGACTGAGCGTTTAGGTGCTCTTCGGTCTTTCCGATATGCACAGATGTTTGTGCAGGTAAATGATTTAAATTTTTGCTTGACTTCAGTTCACTCAACTTCTTCCATTCCATTAATGTTGCAGTTTTGATAAGCCCCTTGCATTCTGTTCATGGTAATTCAAATATTTCTGGAAAGAAAACACACATTTGTCTTCTATAATTCAGGAAAATGACGTCACTTTTGACCCGGAACCTGTCCCCTCACAATATGCAAGTGCCCAGTTTATGCGGTTCCCAATCCCCGCAGAAACTCCATTTCGAAAAAGTAATATTTATTGCTTCTTTGAATTAAAAACCCAGACTGAGAGGGCAATGGGTAGAACCGTGCAGACGGAACAGTTTGCGCTGTGGTGCATGTTTTCCTGATTGCAGTAAGGGGAACGGTGAGTAACAGTCATTAAATCAGAAAGACTTCAGGAAAACTTCGGCCAATATTGAACGTTTCTTTACATACGTCTTCTCAAACATTAGAAAGGTTGTGAATATCCCAGAGGGGGTCCAGAAGATATTTTCAGGTGCCGCAGCCAATGTGAATGATTTCATTTGCAACTTCAAGCTGCGGAAGATGGGATTGCTTCATTCAGATGACAAACATTGAGAGCATACTTTATGGACATCTTAATGTACATGCACAAATCTTGCTGAACGTAACAACACAGGTCGATTGAATGGTGAGATCACTCTTTGCATCCGCTGGAAATGTCTGAGTTGAACTATTTTGACCCATTTCGACAATGAGAGTACTCATAAAAATTAGCGTCCCTGCACTGACGTTTGGTAAAACCTCATGGTCTGCCACTTTGCCGTCTGACGTGGCAACCATTTACCACTTCTGTCCCTGGTCTACTCTGAAGAGATATTGGATGGATTGGAAAACGGGAAGCCGCATCAAGCCTCAAACACTGTGTCTGGGACAAACACAGAGGGTTTTAGAACTTTCAAGATGAACATGTTCAATCAGTGAGCGTTGTTAATAATGAACGAAAAGCAGCTTCGGTGTGTGGTAGTGTGGCCGAGCGGTCTAAGGCGCTGGATTAAGGCTCCAGTCTCCACGGAGGCTTGGGTTCGAATCCCACTACTGTCATTGGGTGCAAACCTACCGCACCTAATATTACCTATTGCAGTATTAAAAATGAATTGGGAAATGTTTTGCAGAAATAAAAATCACAAATCACCGTAACTATGATCCTGCATTGGTGCCAAGATCAATGATCTCACTGAGGGGCTGAAGAACAGTCATGAGTTGCTGTGGAGATTGTGCATAGGTGTAATAGTGGCCCATATTT
This sequence comes from Pristis pectinata, assembly GCF_009764475.1. Lineage (NCBI taxonomy): Eukaryota > Metazoa > Chordata > Chondrichthyes > Rhinopristiformes > Pristidae > Pristis > Pristis pectinata. The sequence goes on along the minus strand of NC_067422.1, from coordinate 43,166,000 downwards.
ATATGAAACAAATGGGTTTGGAAGTATTCAATATCAAGCTATATTCCAACATATCAGCAGCGCTGCTCCTGCCGTGTCTTAAAGTACACAGCAAACTAGTCGGAGTTCGTATCGAAAAGACCTGTGCAACGCGACGTGGGATCGTTTGTCAACAGGACCAGGTCAAGGACACAAAGCAGGACACGGCCGCGTTTGCAAACGATTGTCAGCCTGAACTAACATGACACCGCAAAAACTCAAGGAAGCGGGAAACAAAGTAATCGGAAACGTCATCTGGTTGAACTCATCGCCCTGTTTCTTGCTTCTCAGACACCAACAGACCTGTTGCGTTTTGCAGGCTTTTTATTTTTTTTCTGCTTTTTGTTTTATGTTTGGAGGTGCGTGAATGGCGGTGTCTGCATGGAACCCGCCTTATCACACGGAAACTCACTCCATAAATGAAAGGCTCCGCTGGGAGTTGAACCCAGGATCTCCTGCTTACAAGGCAGGTGCTTTGACCAGTTAAGCCATGGAGCCCCCGCGCCGTCCAACGGCTGTAATAATGAGATGCTACTTGCATTACCTTCTCTTGTTCTTCTGCTGGCGAGGGAATTGCTTCGGATTCTGCTTATTCCTTCAGATTCACTGTTTCGTCTACTTCCAAACATTGTATCACCGGATCCAGAAACGGATTCTCCGCAGTGACAACTCCGCCTGATTTACTGAACACTTACTCGCCTCCATTCGCACTACCTCAAAACCCCTACGATACCTCCGCTCTTTATGTTTGATCTCATCACAGCTTCAGGAAAAGTCATCGGAAGTCAAATAAAATGGACAGACTAATCAATAGTCAGTGTTTGACAACTTCCTCAGGTGGTACGGACATGGATACCAACTGTCTTTGTCAATTTCACGAGCTGCGAGCAGGAGGTAAAGGGATACATCGGCATGAAATCCCTTCCAGCGAGGGAGGAGGCTGATGGTTTGAATGTGTTCAACTTCGTGAACACATTTCCCTGGGCCTGACGCAGGTAAACCCTCAGCAGTCTTACTTCGGGTTCTTAACCAAATCTGGATATAATTCCATCCGTTACATCCCTTCTGTGTGAGAAGCGAGAGACAGAAATGTGCAGATCCTTAACAGTGATACGATTTACATTTCTCATTGTTCTTAGGATTTGTAAGCAAATTTCATCGTTATACATATGCTGCTTCAAATTTTGATCGTTTTTACTTCACTTACTTCTGTAACAAAAGATTCTTAATTAATGACTGTTCTTGCTGCTGCACAGCTTTAAATATACTTCTGTTCACTTGTTCCTTGGGCAGCTACGTCGGATGATACACAGCAGTTGGCGGTGTTGATTTGAGGAACCACGTGATGCTGCAGAAGACTCAGGGTGAAGGGAACGTGATGTCTGCCTCACGTTGTCTGCACCACTCACAATTAATTCCGACCCTGAAACAGTTCACTCCATACATCTCACAGAACCAGCTTGACCGCATTGTATCTGTCAGTTGGACGGGGTGGGGCAGGAAAAGTGAACTTTCCAACTTCCCAACTGGGATGAAGACGCTGTTCAGTGTGTAAGTACATTCAGTTCCATCGCCGAATCATTCCACATGTGGAAACTCTTGACAGCGGTTAATTCTCTCCTGGCTGAGAAATGCGTCCCTCCTTCTCTCTCTCTCGCAGGACATCGGCCCCAGGCAGTTTTCATTGCTCTTTCTCTTGGCGTTTCTAACAGGGTGCGACTTTGTGGCCTAATGGATAAGGCGTCTGATTTCGGTGTTTCAGGTGAAGTCATCAGGAGATTGCAGGTGCGAGTCCCGTCATGGTCGTTTTACCAATGTGGTTTCAATTCTGTTCTGTCGCTTACTCCCTCCACCACACCTGTCTCATATGAATCAAACACACGCGTTTCAAGCGCATCGGCTTCGAGCAGTGGCCTGCGCCGTGTTGACCTCGGTCACTCCGCCTTTTCGTTTCACGTAACTTATATTTCACGTGTATTGTCTGTGATATGTTTCTGCAAACCTTCTCATAAACATCGGAGTGGAGCTCCTCAAACTGTCGGGAGCAGCTGCTGCTGGGAAGACGGAAAGTGCTACACATTCAGCAGGTCAGTTCGCAGCGGAGGAGATGCCACAGTGAACCTACATAACCATCGGGTTAGAACCTCAAACACACGTTTTCCTTCCTTCAGAAACTTATCTCGGGGTCGGAGCCTGATGTCGCAAGGCCTGGTTACTCCGATTCCGAAGCAAGGCTACATTTGATGCCATACGGCGACGGACGGATGGACATGGATACGGCGGCATTCCGTCCAAGCTGTGAGGACAGAGTGTTGGTCACCTGTTGGTTGCCCAGTCCCGCTGTGAACCAATGCGAAGAATCAGTTCGGTGAGTTAATGTCAAACAGCGATAATCTATCTGATTATTATATCGTATGTGGGGACTCGTTTTGTACAACGCAGAACAGGACAGCACCATGTAGAGGACCTTTACCACATCACTTCTTCTCAGACCACAACGCCAAATTAAACCAATCCAATCTGCTTTTACGTGGCCCATTTCCTTCTATTTTCTGCCCGAATTTCGATCATGACATGAACGACGTGCTTCTCAAATGTTGCACCTGGCTGAAAACGAAGATTATTTTCTCCGAACCCATCCCCCGAATCATGATTGCACTTCAGTCTTTTCATTCGCTGCAGTAATGAAATTAGTCGTGTCGATGCCGGTGGTCGTCAGGATGGCCGAGTGGTCGAAGGCGCTGCGTTCAGGTCGCAGTCTCCACTGGAGGCGTGGGTTCAAGTCCCATTCCTGACAGTTACGCATTTAAAATCTTGATTCTCCCTCCATTTGTTCTCCCACTGGTCGCCAGTTTTGCCTCGCCCCATCCTCGCTTCTGCCATTGAACAACTCTGTCCTCCCACAGATCACGTGTCTTCCTCAATTTATTTTTTTTTTCTGTCCTATCCCCCTTCGCGATCTTCTTCTGGTCCTCTCGACTACACCGAGATTATGGTCCAGCCGTCCCTAACTCTCCCGTCCCATCTTCACATCCGTTGTTTCTCAAATATGCAGCAGTATACTGATGGCAACGGTGAATGCAGTCACAACCCAGAGCGAGGGATGTGAGACGGAGCTGAGCCAATTTGTCATGGTCCCAACTCTTATCCTGGGCTATTTAATCAAACCCCTCTACTGTTGATCCAACAAATATCCATCCACCCCACGGCGTACAATTCCAGTGATCCAGCTCCCACCACTCGCAGAGGCAGAGTATTCGTGGGCTTCATCACCCTGTGCGTGAAGACAATTTTCGGTACCTAAGTTTCAAATGACCTGCTCTTTATCTTAGAGTTCCGTCCCCTTTTTTGTGACTCTCTCACTGGTTAAAACATCTCAACATCTGCCCTGTCAGCCTCCATTAAAAATCTTTTTTTTGTCTGAATAAGTTCGACGCTCATTCCACTAATCTCCAAGGAATTGGGGTCCATCGTAGTTAGACATGAAGAATTCATAACTGAATGAACAAACACAGTCCCATGATATTCAGATGGAAGTGACAATTGCAGCACAGCTTTCATTGCTGGCGAATATTTTCAATCAGTTCAGTTAACAGAACAGAGGCCCACTTTTGCAGCAGTCTCGTGTGTGAACTGAGTTCCATGATATCAGACACTAGTCGGCTCTTTCTCAAAGAAAACTGATTTGTTTTATTTCACGTTTGTTACATTGTGTCTAACTGTTTCAAAGAATTACCAATTGCAAAGATTGCAGGCGATCTCCATGGAGAGGGGTTTTCACCCAGTGTGTAAAGATAGCATCATATCACTCAAATCCGCAAAAACTTGACAACGCCATGAACGTCGAGTAACTTAACCATCTGGGTATCAGCCATTCTGGGAAACAGCTTCAAATCCGTGCAGTCGTCGATTCTCCCCTGACCGGGTGAAGAATGTTCTGAACATTTCAGCTGGGGTGTCGCTCATAGTGACACCACGTCGTTACCCATTCTGCAGATATTGAGATATTTCAGAATTGACCGAGAGCGAATCGTTCACAATCACTCACATGGTGGAATCCAGTGGAACAACGAATGGGCATGACTGCAATGTTGAACATCGCCGGGACGGTTGAAACACAGAGGAAGCCGTAACTTTTGCTGCCCATCACACTGCATTCAGAAGTTGAAGAGACACACGTGTCTGGTTCACTGTGAATGAAAGCCCGTTTCTCACGGCGCCGGAAACTCTACTTTAATCCATGCAGTGGAAAACTCGTTCATTCTCGGCACAGAAGCCAATGACTTCTCTCCACCCTCACCTTCTAAACTAACGGTGCAGAAAATATATATCTTTAGAACCATAGAACCATACAGCACAAAACAGGCCCTTCGGCCCACCATTTTGTGTTGTCCATCAAACCACCCTCACACTACCTAACCCCTTCCTCCCGCATATCCCCCCCAAACCACACTCCTCCAAATGCCTATCCAACAAGTTCTTGAACCTGTTCAATGTATCTGCCTCCACCATCACCCCAGGCAGTGCATTCCATGCACCAACCACTCTCTGGGTGAAAAACCTCCCATTGACATCTCCCCTGAACTTCCCACCCATAACCCTAAAGCCATGCCCTCTAGTCCTGAGCACTGGTGCCCTGAAAAGGAGGTGCTGACTGTCTACTCTATCTATTCCTCTCAGTATTTTATGTACCTCCATCATGTCTCCTCTCATCCTCCTCCTTTTCAGTGAATAAAACCCTAGCATCTTAAGCCTCTCCTCATATTCAATACTCTCTAATCCAGGCAGAATCCTGGTAAATCTCCTCTGCACCCTCTCCAACACCACCACATCCTTCCTATAATGAGGCGACTAGAACTGAACACAGTACTCTAAGTGTGGCCTAACTAGACTTTTGTAAAGCTGCATCATCACCTCGCGGCTCTTAAACTCAATCCCGCAATTTATGAAAGCCAACATCCCATTGGCCTTCTTAACTGCTCTTTCAACTTGTGAGGCAACTTTCAATGAACTGTGAATATGAACCCCCAGATCCCTCTGCTCCTCCACACTGCCAAGTACCTTGCCATTCACCCAGTACTCTGCCCTGGAGTTTCTCCTTCCAAAGTGTACCACCTCACACTTCTCCGGATTGAACTCCATGTCAGCCCAGCTCTGCATCCTATCAATATCCCTCTGTCAGCTCCGACAGCCCTCCACACTATCCACAACACCGCCTATCTTAGTGTCGTCCGCAAACTTACTAACCCAGCTCACCACCCCATCATCTAAGTCGTCTGTAAATATCACAAAATGTAGAGGTCCCAGAACCGATCCCTGCGGGACACCACTAGTTCACTGCCTTCCAATCCGAGGGCACTCCTTCCACCACAACCCTCTGCTTTCTACATGCAAGCCAATTCCTAACCCACACAGCCAAGCTTCCTTGGATCCCTTGGCCTCTGACCTTCTGAAGAAGCCTACCATGAGGAACCTTATCAAACGCCTTACTAAAATCCATGCAAACCGCATCCACCGCACTGCCCTCATCAATCTTCCTGGTCACCACCTCAAAGAACTCTATCAGGCTTGTGAGGCAAGATCTTCCCTTCAAACGGCACAGACTTCTGTTTGTACCGGACCCTCTTCACTGCTCTCTCTCTCTAGCTGTAAAGAAAACACTTTAAACCTTCACTTCAGGATCAACAACCGTAGCTCCAACACAGTGTAACAGTAAACGCAGGCAGTGCTGCGATGGTCGAGTGGTTAAGGCGTTGGACTTGAAATCCAATGGGGATTCCCCACGCAGGTTTGAACCCTGCTCGCAGCGCTAACAATTTCAGACACAGGTACCGGACGGGCAACTGCCGCTGATAAGTATAGGTTTATTATTGTCACTTGTGCTGAGGTCACTTGTGCTGTGGTACAGTGAAATGCTTGTGTTACAAACCGATCATACAGGTCAATTCATTACACTGTGTAGTTCTATTGAGTTAGTACGAAGTGCATTCAGGTAGTACAGGTAAAAGACAGTAACATTACAGAGTAAAGTGTCACAGCTACAGAGAATGTGCAGTGAAATAAGGTGTAAGTTCACAACAAGGTAGGTCGTAAGGTCATAGTCCATCTCACTGTATAAGGGAACCGTTCAATTGTCTTATCACAGTGGGGTAGAAGCTGTCCTTAAGTCTGGTGGTACGTGGCCTCAGGTACCTGTATCTTCTACCCGATGGAAGACGAGAGAAGAGAGAATATCCAGGGTGGGTGGGGTCTTTGATTATGCTGGTTGCTACACTGAGACAACGAGAGGTAACGGTAGAGTCCAAGGATGGGCGGCTGGTGTCCGTGATGCGCAGGGCTGTGTCCAGAACTCTCTGCAGCTTCTTATGGTAAATCCAATGTACAGCCAGGGTTCCACATGTCTCACACATTCAGGCAGAAATTTCCTTCCCCAAGCGATAAGTCCACATGTTGACTCTATCTTTTGGAAGAACAGTGCATCCTTCGTGTTCAGGTGACCAGATACGCGAGGGCAGGTTGGCCCTTCATACAGTGGCGGCTTCCTTTGAAGAGGGGAGATGTACTATTTATATTCCGACAGAACAAGTCATCTCTTTTTTCCGGGTTGACTTCATTACTTTTCGAACTTGAAGATTTTCAGGTCACCCGTCTCATTGCCAAAGAGAAGGAATTGAAACTGTGAAAAACACACTGGACACTTCGCCATCTGAGGCCTGAATTGGACCCTTGACTTTTATTTTGTCTCTGCCGTGCACGTGGCGACGATTTCTGATCCTTCACCTGTCCCTGTACTGCATCCAGTCATGCTTGCCAACAGCTCTAACCGAGTCCACTCCAGATCATGAGCTGCCCTCTGATCCTGCTCCCACTGCTTTGCACGTTGTGACCCTGTTCTTCCCCTCAAGACACTTTCGGGTCTGTTTCGGAACTAGCATGATCAGTGGCAGCAGGCGGCAGAAGTGAGCGGGTTATGGCCGAGGGCTAAACGGGAACAACGTCACTGACCACTCGGTCTCACTGCCCGGGTTTTAACGTGGCAGTGGATCTCATTCCTCCACCCGACACCATATAATGAGCAATCTGGCCCTGCCGTACACTACTGACCACTGAATAACAATCCTATATGTGGCCTGACCTGGTAATGATTTCACATTTCCCATTCTGGTAGTATCTCACGTGAAATGCTTCGGTGAGTTACTGGCTGAATATAAAATATCACCGCATAAAAGTAAGGCAGGACAGTTTGTATTTTCATACTGCCCTACGAAAACTTTATCAACACATGCTTTTGGTCTGTTCGCAAACAAAACCGTTTGTTTCGTATTTGAAGACGGTTATGCAGAGCTGTCAGTGCGGCCGAGTGTCTAAGGCGCCAGACTCAAGAAATGAAAGTCCTCCCTTTGAAACGGGGTTGTTCTGTTCTCCAACTGGGGGCGTGGGTTCGAATCCCATTCCTGACATGTGCTGACTTTTACATTTGTAATTTTGACTTATTCAATCGACGTCAATTGATTCCAGTTAATAGGATCGGAGCTGCTTGGGTGGATAAAATGTGGAAAAATCACAGCGTGGTTTTCTCACAGCGGCTCAGAATGCAACGCATTTAGACTGCGGGCGCTGATGAATGAAGGGGATTTGGAGCGGAGAGTCCGTGACATCTTCTAACTAATGGTCACTGCTTGGACAGAGTTAAGTTGGTGCCATTTGAACTGGTTGTCGGTGACAGTTTTGTTCACATTTTTGTTTAAATGAAGTGTGTTAACAGAGATTTCACGTCATTTTAAGTCACGTTCCAAATGAAACATTTGTTCGGGAGCTCGGTCCCGGGAGTTTCAATACTTTATGGATCAGAGAATTCGGTGACCCGCTTTGCTGTTGACACGTTAGTGGGAGGTGCCAACAGCTCGGCCACTCAATATGATCCTGGCGTCTTTGACACAGACCCCATCCTCTGCTCTTTGCCAGTTCCAAAGAGCCTCGATTTTCCTTGTTCTTTCAGAAATATGTCTCTCTTCTCTGCAAATATTCCCGTCACAACCTCTACAAATCTGCGTCGTGGAGAATTTCAGAGAGTGAGATGGTGCGTCAAGATCTTCAAACTAATCTCAGTTTGAAACGATCATCCTTGCAATTATTTTTCCTCAACAGTTCCTCTCCGACAAATGGAAACATCTCAACATCTCCTCAGTCACGGACAATTAGAACCTTACGTCGTTCATAATGGCCACCCATCACGATTTATTCTAAACAGTCCAGTTTTAACTTCCTCACCTGTTGTTTTCAGCACGCCCGTTCAACCCGGGAGTTAGGTTCGTCCATGCTTTCCCAGCCGCCACTAATGCTACCATATCTGTCACCGATTCAGCGAAGTAAAACTGCACATTACTCCAGGGTCGGCCTCACAAACCTGTACAATTGTAATAAATGAATTTATCTGTTTCTGATCTCCAATCTTCTTGCAATAAACGACAATCTACCAGTTGGTTTCCTAAATACTTGCTCCACCTGCCTGCTAATCGTATATAGTTTTATGCACATGGGCACCTCCGCCTCTCTGTGCTTTCCACATTTGACCTTTTTTTGTCTAGGTTATATCTAACAACGGAAGAACATGGCATCACCCTCAAACAACTTCTGTCCAGTTTTCGTCACTCACTAAACCATCCAGTTGCCATCTAAATCTCCTCATTGCAACTATTTTCATGTCATTATTCAACCTGCAGACCGTGCACGCAGATCTATCCTCCAAGACAACGATATTGAAAGTTAACGATTGAGGGGCAAGAACTGTTTTATTTTCAGTTATTAATTTCTGAGAATCATTGAACAGGAGTCACAAACCAGCTCAATTCCCCTACCCCTTCATTCTCCTGTCTCCATCGAACCTCGAGCTCTTTATTTGTATATCCGTGACAGCTGTTCCTCGTTGTAGATTCTCATTCCTGACCAGCTTTATCGTAATATGTTGCTGTTTCATTAAAATAAACTCCCAGTGTTCAGATGTCTCACCAGCTTGTACCACTTTGTCTGCTCTGGTGCCTGATTGAATATTCTCCTTCACCTCTCTTGTTAACCATGGATGGTTCATCTTTCTCGCCGGTGTCCCCTCACATCTCTCACCGGAATTCAGTTCTATGGTTCATGGTGAGGTCTGGAGTGGAGGTCGGAGTTGCAGAATTCGGAGTCATTTTCGGGGCGTGGTTAACTCAAAATGTTCCCCAAATCTAAATCCAATCTTTTCAGTTCAAGCCTTTTTACCTCCAGAGCAGAACCTCCATTTTCACAGCCAGAGACTGATAAACAATTACTTTTTGCATTCACATTGAATGTTGACAACATAATCTGTTGTTGGACATCGACGAGCCTGACATCCTCTTCACGATGTTGCTCATCCGTGGAGCAGGAATGAAATGTCGGCACTGTCATTTAATGTTATCATCGGGAGCTCTGCTTCTTCAAGATCTTTATTTCTGGACAAGACAGAAGTGCTGACACAGTTCTCATTCTGTCCTGAGATTTGTTCTGTTCGTTTTCCACACAGTTATCGTGGTGACGATTGTGGTCTTGTCTCTGCGAAAGTGCGGTCTCTCCAGATGTGTCACCCGTTACCTGGTAGGAATGGCAGCGACCGATCTGCTGGTCGTTATTTTTGATCTGATAATGAGGCAGATTCCGATTGCTTATGAAAAGCATTCTTTGGGGTTTATTCCCGTGCGTAATGTCCACGCCGTCCTGCTTCACGCCGTCACCGACTGTTCTGTCTGGTTCACAGTCACTTTCACCTTTGACAGATTTGTATCCATTCGTTGCCAGAAGTTGAAATCAGGGTATTCCTCCGAGAAACCGGCAGCGACAGTTCTGGGATCAGTGCCTGGGCTGAGCAGTATAAAGAAAGGATTCTGGTATTTTATGTAGACACTTTGGTACAGGATGTCAAATTTACCTTGGTTTTGTTACTCGGTTGTCGGTGTTATAACATCAATGACCTGCAGAATAGTTGAATTTCTTCATTATCTTCTCACCCCAGGTGTGCCGTTTATTTTTATTCTGCTCTTCAATACTTTAACAGTCAGACACATTTTACCGGCCAGCGGAACCTGCAGGAGAGTCCGGTGTCAGAATAGCGGGGAGACTCCCAGAGAGCGAGAGATGGAGAGCAGAATGAAATCCACAATATTGTTGTTCGTCATCTCGGGTAACTTCATCCTCCTGTGGTTAGTATTTACAGTTTATTCCATATGGAATCGGTTGCGGAGTTCGGGATACAATTTCGTTTATTTTCCCGGTTTTGTAACCGAAATAAGTATCATGCTCCAGCTTCCTAGTTGCTGCACACACATCTGCATTTATGCCGTGACACAGACTAAGTTCAGGGACTGTGGTGACATATCCGTACAGTATAACTGCAAATTTAATGAAACGCCATTCATAGAGCAATACGGCAAGGACACAGACCCTACGGCCCAACCAGTCCATGGTGACCACGGTGCCCACTCAGCACATCCCAATTTCCTGCGTTCGGCCCATATCCCTCCAGGTTCCGCGCCTCCATGTACCTACAGAAGTGCTTCTTCAATTATACTATTCTAACTGCCTCAGCCACTTCCTCCAGCGGATCGTTTCACGTATTCACCACCGTCTGCGTGAACACGTTGTTCCTCAGGTCCCTTTTAAATATTTCCCCTCTCACCCTTATGCCGCAAAATATTGGACTCCGCTACCCTGAGGTAAAGATTCTTTTCATCCACTTTATCTCTGACTCTTATAAATTTGTACATTTCTACAAGATCTCTCCTTGTTCTCTTACTTTCCAAGAAATAAAGACCTCGTCTGGCTAACCTCTCCCAATAATTCAGGCACAGGCAACACCCTCGTGAATATTCTCTGTAAGCTAAATTAATCACGTCGTTTCTATAACATGTTGACCAATACTGTGCACAGTGCTCCAGGTGCGGCCTTACCAACAACTTGTATGTCTGGAACATGATGTCCTCATACCTATGACAATGCCCTGACTGATGAAATCCAGCGTGCTAAGCGTCTTTTTTCGCCACACTGTCTACATGTGACGCCGCTTTCAACTAGCTATGCATTTTTACTCCCAAGTCCCTCTGTTCCATTACACAAGCTGGTGTCCTGCCATTCATTGTATACGTCGTACGCTGGTTTGACTTTCCAAAATGTCTCAACTTGCACTTAAGCACTGAAATCAATTTGTCACTCCTCGACCCATTTCCCGAACTGATCAAGATCCTTATGTCAGCTTCGACAACATGCACAATCAACAACACCTCCTAATTTCGTGTCATTCGCAAACCTACTGATGAACTGTTGTTCATTGGCGTCCGAAACATTTACATCAATAACGACTAACAAGTGTCCCAACACGGACCCCTGCACCACACCACTCGTCACCGGCCTCCATTCCGGAACAACGTCCTGAAGCGAACCACTTCCAGGGCCAACCTTTCTTTTCATGTGCTCTCGGCACCTCTTACCCGGGAATCTGTGATATGGAGACAAGAAAAGTTGACCGAATCTATTCACGATCTGATGTTCCCTGTAGCGTTTCAAGCGTAACGTACATTATCTTTTAATACAATGCCCGCGATACTTTGGGCAGTTCTGAAAGTTCTATTGGCCAACAGGGACAATTGTTCGTGGTCAGAAATCATTAAATTCTTCGTGCATTGTGCAGTGTCACCGGTTAATGGCCGTCTTGTGAGTCTGCTGCCGAAAGTTGAACCTGCGGGAAAACGTGCTCCCTGAAACAGAGCAGTAACTTCTCTTTCCAGTCCTTCATTCAGTACCTATCGCTGTTGTCGGGGACCGAGAACAAAAATTTTTCAAGCAGATATGATGAAATCTCGGCACGTTGATGGTTTCTGCTGCCATCCGCTTTACCAGCCCAGACCTCCGAGGGCACGATATCCAATAAGCCTGCAACAAGTAACTTCTTGGTTAAACTATAAAAGTAAATAATGGTTATTTATCCCATCAAGTAGAAAATTCATGGAGTCAGGGAGAGATTCAGCGCGGAGAAAATGCCATTCGATCCAGCGAGTCCGTGCTGTGCATGAACCACCCAATTAAACGGATCTTACACACCCACCTATTAAACTTCCGTCAGAAACTCTCACTCATTTTCCCACTGGAGGCAATATCCAGGCTCCAAATAATCTACCAACTCGCAAGTCTTTGGAATGTGGCAGGAAACCGGAGCACTCGGAGAAAACCCACTGCGAGAGCGCTGGAGGTGCGGACTGAACCGGGGATCCTGGATCTGTGAGTCAGCAGCTTTACCATCCGTGCTGAGATAAAAGGAAGTAATTTCGTCCATCCCATTGAATGTGACAATAAGAAAAGATTTACGCGCAAACATTTGCACGAAAAATCGCAAACGATCCACCTGTTCACCATGATGTGGTTCTCGTTCTGTCAGAATCCGCACCGTGCAATAATCAGTCTAAAATCAAGTTGTTCACTACTTTATTTGAGCACGTGAAAGGAAATAACTCGGACAGGGTTCCAAGATATCGAATCACAATTCATTCAGTGAGTATTTAACTCCAATCAAAAGTATATTTGACCGTTAGATTCAATGGGAACTCATCACCAATCATACAGAACATAGAAAATGTACCTGTATAGCGCAGGAACAGGCCATTCGGCCAAAGATATTGTGCCCTGCTGATTAAGCTCGTCAACAAATGCCCAACTCAACTAATCACTTCCGCCTGCACAATGTCGATGTACCTCCTTTACCTGAACAGTCATGTGCATGCTAAAGATCCTCTTGAATGTATATATCGGATGTGCTTCCACCTCCACTCCTGGCAGCACATTCCAGGCACCCACCACTCGCTGTGTACAAATATTACCCCGTACATCTCATTTGAACTTAGGCCCTCTGACCTGAAATGCATATCCTCTGGTAATAGAATATTTCAGCCTTGGGAAAAAGACACCAGATCTGTACTCTGTCTCAGCCTGTTATATTCATCCATCACATCTCCCATCAGCCCCCATCGATCCAGAGAAAACAACCAAGTGTTTTCAACCTCTCCTCCTGGCTTATGACCTGTAATCTAGGTAGCATTCGAATAAACGTCTTCCGCGCCCTCTCCAAGTCCTTCACATCTTTGAATTTTGGTATCGGCATTGGTTTATTTCTGTCACTTGTACCGAGGTACAGTTAAAACTTCTCTTGCATATCGTTCGTACAAATCAATTCATTACACAGTCCATTGAGGTAGTACAGGGTACAAGCAACAACAGAATGGAGAGTGCAGTGTCATGGCTGCAGTGAAGTACATTGCAGGTAGACAATAAGGTGAAAGATGAAAAAGGTAGATTGTGAGGCCAAGAGTCCACCTCAACCGTTGGATAGTCTTATCAAAGTGGGATATAATCTGTTCTTGAGCCTGGTGGTATGTGCCCTCAGGCTCGTGTATCTTCTGCCTGCTGAGAGAAGAAAGAAGAGAGAATGACTCAGGTAAGTGAGTTTTTTGATGAAAAACCTATGATTTTCAACATTAATTGTAACCTTTTAATATAAACCTCATATTTCTTATCAACCTGCAACATGACTTTTAGACCCTTGAACTCAATTCCTCCATTAACAATGTCAAGAATGCCATATACCTTCTTTATCACCATATCAACCTGTACAGCCTCTTTCCGTGAGCTGTGGACATGGACCCCAAGATCCCTCGGCACATGAACACTGTTAAGGTTCTCCCAGGGCATGTTTCAGGGTTAATAGCTTATTGTCCCTTTAAATTCCACCTCTCAACGTGCAACACCTCACAAATGCCGGACTAAACTTCATCTGCCATTTCTCCGTCCATATCAGCAATAGATCGAAATCCGTTTGCATTCTTTGGCAATCTGCTACGCTATCAACAAAACCACCAGTATTTCTATTGTCTGGAAACTTACTCACCCACCCATCCGCATTTTCATCCAAGTGATTTATAGATCCCACAAAGACTGATATCTCAGTATCGATCACTGTAGAGCACCACTAGTCGCAGACCTCCAGCCAGAATAAATCACATCGACCAATCCCCGCTGTCTTCACGCGCAAGGTAATTCTATTTCCAAACAGCCAATTCACCGTGGGTCCCATGCATCTTAACCTTCTGCATGAGACACCATGAGGGAACTTCTCAAACGCCTGAATAAAATCCAAGCAGACAACATGCACAGCTCTGCCTTCATCAATCACCTTCGTCACCTTCTCGAAAAAAGCAACTAAGTTGGTAAGACAAGACTTGCCCGTCTCAACGCCATGCTAACTGTTCTTAATTAGGCTGTGGTTGCCCAAGTGCTGGTAAATGTTATCTCAGATGGTCCTCTCTTATATCCTCACTGCCAATGACGTGAATTCGCCCGTCTATAGTTTCCAGGATTATCCCTATTTCCCTACTTGAATAAATGAACAACATAAATATGAACCTCTCCCTATGCACCCTCCTGTATTCCGCAGGAACCATTTCCTCCGTCACCCTGTGGTCCGCTTATAGTCATCCACCCCCCACACCGGCGTACCCTGCCCTTGCCCCTACAACACCACACTCATACAGGGACATCAATCGTCTGTCCTGTTCAGGCAGAAATTGACGTGCACCTGCCTCAACGTCGAAAATTGCACTTCTTGTTCGCAACGTGGCTTCCAGAACATCAGAGTGTCCAACCGGAGTACAGACGACAGGTTTGCAGAGCAGCTGCGTCCAGTGCTCAATGGCCGCCTTGAGTATCCTGTGACAAGTCATTTGAACCCCATTCCCCTTTCCCATACAGACCTACTGCACTGCTGCGGTAAGTCCTAAAGCAAGGTCGGAAAAAGGGACCTCACATTGTATTTGTATAGCCCACAATCCCATCATATGACAGTTGATATTTCCAATTTCCGGGAACTAATACGCTCTGTGTTCTTTCGCCACTCCGACCGGTCAACCCATGTTATCACATGCTTCGTTCACGTTTTCCAATTTCCCCGTTAACCAAATCTGTTACAATGTTATTTATGAAGGGGAACAAATAGACACGAAGTTTGCGCAGGTCGGTGAGCCTGACATCTGTGGTGGGAAAGGTACTGCATGGGATTTTGAGAGACCGATCTGCCAGGACTTAGATGGACAAGAACTGATTTCCGATGTTATGCACGGTTCAATGCGTGGGGTATGGGTGTGCCAGTAAATAGCTCCCTCCGGAGCAGCAAAACAAGTTTATCCGGTGCTTAATCCGTCGAGGTATGAGGTGTAAATGTTGGAAGTTATGTTTCAGTGGTATCGAACTTTGTTTAGGCCCCATGTGGAATATTGCGCCCAGTTCTTGTCGCTAAGTATTTCAATATACAGAATACATTTTGACCTGGGCATCGAGGTTAGCTGGAGTTCACCTTGATGTGACTCTGCTGCAGATCAAGAGTACAGTGGGGAAACATTGCAATAAACATACAGCAAATAAAACATTAATTAACTGGCAGAATTGACGAGTCGGAAAACCTACTTCGCGATCCAAAACTCCGGAATTCGTGTGTTCGCTGCAAACTTTCCAAACGCTGCCCCCCCCCCCCAGCGGCCCCAAATTTACATCGAAAATCATAAAAATTGTTTATCTTCCAAAGGTTTCAGAAACTGATGGAAAACTGGGAACAAATGGATTCGTTGACTGCGACAGGGTCACAAAGCAAATGAAGAAAAGTCTCAGAAACCTGTGGACTGAATTCCCGACAAGTGAAAAATGGATCGGACGAATCTGAAGATCTAATTGGATGCTGGAACCTTGCTTGAACTCCGTCGCTGTGCTGCAAAACAACTCAGCCATTTTTGCCGTTTGCTTTTGGACAATTAACATACCCCAATTGTATTAGATGTCGCTGATGCAAACGATAACTACTCATGGTCGTGTCACATTGCAGACCATATCTCCTGAGCAGCTGGCGCCCTGCAGTTGGCCAACTGTCGGTGCTCCGTCGACAGAACTGTTCACAAAGGAGTCATTTTAAATTCAAACTGATTCTGATTACAATTTGCATTAAGAACTGAACACTGGTTGTCCTTTGGATTAAATTCTGCTATGTTCACATAATTCGCGAGTGCATTGTTCAAACTGAACCATGCGTCTGTCCAGATCACTGAAAAAAGTCAGGGATACATCGGGGTATAAAGGGTGATAGGGCTGCAGGAGTTGTTCAAATGAGAAACTGGAGGGACAAAGAGCGACCACGAATTATCACTGGCAGTTGAATTCTGGAAAATGCCATGGTAATTACAGGAATATTCAGAGGAGGAGAGTCGCCAGGAAAACTGTGGGGTCCAGGTGGAACCAAAGGCGCAAACGTGGAGCCAGAGGACGTGGCAAGATCTTCAATTGATACATTTATCTGTATTCCGTAAGGATGAACACGGCAGCTGTCGAGTTAATTTGGGACAATGATCCCTGAAGGTACGGTCCTGTGAGATGGGATGGAGAACAAGGCAGGTAAAAGGCTTGATTTCTGTGGGGAACAAAACAGAAGTCTGCAGACGCCTTGCAACACATTTATACAACGTTAGTGAGGCCACAAATAATTAGAGGCAGATGTGGGGTAGAGAATAAGGAAGTATCTAATGGCATATGTGCTAAGACCGCGGTTCAATGTGAGGAGTAACAATTTTCCAGCTGTTCTGAAAAAGAACATTTTCAGTCAGTGGGTGATTGGGATCTGCAACGCATAATGAGAACAAGCATAGTGCACTTCACTACCCCATCATTCCGTGTCTCACCTTCAGGCTGCGGTGGAGATGCCACGACTGTCCCTCTGTCATCAACGCTCCGCACATCCTTGCCATTTACTGCTTACGCCCATCCATGATGTGACTTCCCAAGGGGTATTTCTTCACACTCGTCTGGATTAAATTCCAGTTGCCACCTCTCCACCCAACCTTTCAAGCAACACATGACGCGCTTCATCATCCGAGTAATTTCTTCGCAGAATCTGCGACTCCACTTATTTTCATCATTCTGTAAATTAAGTAAATGGAACACCGACATTTTCACTCAGGCTATTCAGATATATAACAGGTTTTAAAGTTACCAGAACTATCTCCTTCCCCTTCACTCACAGAATGCCTGGATCGTCTCCATCTCTGTTCAGAATATACTGTACAATGTATCTGTGGCTCTTTCTATCTTTCTCTTTCACACACACACACACTGACAAACACACAGACACACACATACGCACAAACACAGACATACACACTCAGCCACAGACACACACAGAGAAACAAACACACAGACACACGCATAGATACACACGCACACTCACACACAAAGATACACACACACAAACACACACACGCACACACAGATACACAAAGACATACAAACACACACACACACACACACACACACACACACACACACGCACATACATACACACACACACACACAAACACACACACACACACACACACACACACACACACACAGGGTGCTTGGAGTTGGCTGAAACCATCACCAGATAAACAGAGCATCCTTCCCCAGACCTCCGACAATCCTGTTGATCTTTCCCAAAATGACAGGCTGAATCATTGCGAGCAAAAGCTCGGTGATGGAAACCCTCCTCGGGGACCATTCCCACACAATCAGAGTAGTCCCTCTAAACTTCCTTTCCACACAAACATCTGGAAATTAGAAAGGACTGAATTTCAGAAGTTTGGTTTTCTCTCTCCGACATTGAACTGGAGGAAAACTTGGCCCGGGAAGGAAACAGAAGCCTTCCAACGTTCCAGGGTGTTGTCATGGGGATGCTGTATGGGAGGAATTGAAAGCAATGTAGGGAGCATTTGCAAGAGGCATGGTGGGCCCAACTACATTTGTTGTAGTGCAACGTAACTCATGGACGTCAGATGAGTGTTTTCAAGGAATTCCGATATGATTGCATCACAGAAACGGAAACAGGGTTTGGTGAAGGGAATGACTGGCAGCTTAAGTTTGCCGGGGTGCAGAAATAACAAGCCTGACATGGGGGAACTCGAAAGACACAAGCACTGCATTTAGACTTCTGCTTCAAGAGCAACGTGTAGAAGGATACACTCCTAATGTAAGAAAATTGGATCAGTATAGAAGAACAAACGAGTTTGAGATGGTTGCGGCGGACTGCAGGGCCAGTTCCTGTTCTGTATATCTCAGTCGCTCTGTGACTCTGTACCTCTGTTTTCACCAGGTTTTGAGGATGTCAGTTGCATATACTTTCTGTTCTTTGCGGGAAGAAATTTTATCTTATCTCTGTCTCACGTGGCCAGCTGCTGGCTGCAAATTGTACTCCAGATGTGTTCTTCTGTGAATCAGGCATCAGGAATCCCAGATCCCTCATCCTGTCAGAGCTTGCAGCCTCTCACCATTTCGATAACATGCCTCTTGTTCTAAGTTTTCCGTGATTATCCTCCATTTTCTAACCCGCTTTCCCTCCAACTATTGATAATTTTTTTGACGTCCTGATCAAATTCACAGATTACGCACCTGTGTACGTCAGCAGATTTCTTAATCTTACTGTCAGTACATTGATCCAGGTCAGTTCTGTGCAGTGTAAAGATTTCAGGCCCAAACATTGATTCCCATTATTGGTGTTGATTTATTTCTGTCTTTTCTTTTTCAATCGTTTTATTAGTTTTCAAATTAATACAGATTGATATATAGTATCAATGTTTATACATGTAATACAAAGAGATCAGGATAACGATCATAGATAATCATAAAGAACAATAAAATATAAAATAATCCGTAGATCCAACGATCTCTTAGTAATGGAATATAATATAAAAAGGAAACGAAAAAATTTATTATATAAATTTAAAAAATACCAAATCGATAAGAAAAATTGTAAACAATATAAACTAAACAAAACAATAAAAAAACAAACAACAAAAAAAAACTGGGCTAACATTTCTCAGCAGAAACAAATCATTATTATGTCGTCAACGTTCCTCTAATATCGAACGTTATTGAAAGAGGATCTACATCATGTGAAAATATTGAATAAATGGACTCGAAATATCTTCAAATTTAAGCGAAGGATCGACAGTACCACTCCTAATTTTTTCCAAGTTTAAACATGATATAGTTTGAGAAAACCATTGAGAAGTAGTAGAGGATATTGGATCCTTCCATTTAAGCAAACTGGGTCGTTTGGCCATTAATGTAACAAAAGCAATCATACGGTTAGCGGAAGCAGATTAGTGGCCAGACTCTATCCTTGGTAGTTCAAAAGTTGCAGTGATAGGGTGAGGTTGTAAATCAATCTTTAATACGTTTGAAATAATGTTAAAAATGTCTTTCCAATATTTTTCCAAAAGAGGACAAGACCAATACATATGTGTCAAAGAAGCCACATTCGATTTACATCTGTAACATATAGGATTTATATGGTTATAGAAACGAGCTAACTTATATTTGGACCTATAGGTGTTTTATTACTGTCAAAGCGATGTGAAAAGATCCCGGTCCATCAGTAAATCCAACCTCTCCTCCACTGACTCCTTCTACACTTCCCACTGCCTCGGGGAAGTGGACAACATAATCAAGGACTCCAGCACACCGGTCATTCTCCCTTCTTCCACGCCCCCACCCCGCTCCTCCTCTCCGATGTGAAATTCGTCAGGAAATAAACGATGTGATCAGTTTGCTTGTGAGGCGGGCACAGCAAATACTGAGATAATTTAATGAGGCATTTTGATAGGACAAAACCAGCGATAGATGCGGATTTTGGGACTATTGAACAACAAAGGATTGAAATGGGTTTATTATTGTCACATGTACCGAGATAGAGAGAAAAAAACTTCATTTTGCAAGCCACCCGCACGGATAATTTCAAAACATACGGACATTGACGTGGTACAAAAGGGGAAAATTAGATAATGCTGAATATAATTTTACAGCTACAGTGGAAGATATTGGTGTCTGACGAGGATTACCCCTCAGGTATATATGTTATTCAACTGAAATAATGAGTTGAATAACATATGGGCCTTCCCTTTAAGAGTGGCGTTCCCGGAGCGCTCACTGGAGCCAGAGGAACTTTAACTGTTTGATTGAAACCAGGCGCTTACCTGCGGGAATGCACGAGGCCGTGGGAGGCGGACCCTGAAACCTGCGGCTGATTGGGACACTAACTCAGTGCGGGTTAACCAGCGCTAGCAGAAAAAGGGCGAGTTGGCTCCACAGTCTCACTCACTCGGGAGGTTTGGATTGTTGTGATGGACGGGCTGCGGGCTCTGGGTTTGGTCTTTTCTGCGATCTGTTCGGCACAGCCGCCCTCCTTCCTTCTCCCCGCCGATAAATGCTGGCTGTCTCCCCAGTTCCGCAAAGCCTGCAGTTTTCTGGGAATTTAGGGAAGCGAGTGTATGCCGCGAGCGTTCTGCTTTGACGAGGACAGTGCATATGCACCGTCGTGTTTCTATTCACTTAACAATCTGTCCGGTTGGAATACTCCCCCCGGCCTGTGGTCCGGGGTTGGCCGGCTCCCTGCAGTCCTGCCGCACTTGATGATTCCAGGGCCAGTATTCGCTCACTTCCTGTTGGTGTTTCTAAGTCCCTCCTTGAGGGAAACCGATGGTCTTCCAGACACTCCCATCGGTAGACGGTGACCTTTAAACCGCCTCCTCCCCTATCGTTCGGATTTTAAAGCTTGTCTAGTTCTGAACCGCGGCTTTCCTGCTGTTTAGATTGTGTCGTATGGGTGTGGACGGTTGGTAGTCGGCGGATTGGGGCGCAGTACCCGGCCGTTGTTACCTTTTCGGCTCTGTAGACTCCTAATTCATGGAGTTGGAGTGTCTTTGCCGGAACTCGTGCAGGGAGAGGGATTTGTTCAATGAGTTTCCCTGAGTCAGGGGCTGGAAACAGGAACCGAGGAGAGGTTTGAGTTCCTTCCGTACCGGACTCCGCATTTCCCTGTTCAGCAACTCACCGCCGTCTGTTGCCATTGCCGCAGTGTGCACCAAGGACGGGCGGGTCCTCGTCGCTATGTGCCGGTTTCTAACGCTGCCTCCTGTAAACCTGAGCACAGTGCCATGTGAAGGATGTGTCCAGGGCGGAGTGCCGTCCCACCGCCGTCTCTGCAGACACTGTGCTCTTCCAGGTCGCGCTTACCGAGTGTGGCACCACTCAGCGGGTAGGTATTAACCAGGGGGCCGTGAGGGGTGCTCAGCCGGATGCTGATGGACTGCATTTAGTTATGGTCAGTCTTTTCGGTGTATTCTGTGGGCAGCCGACTTTGGAATTTTGGTTTATAATTCAGTATATCTACCCGGTTATGTAACCGAAATGGAAATCATACTCCAGCTTCTGATCTACTGCCGGAACACGTGCGTTAATGCAGTGAGACAGACGAAGTTCAGGGAGCAGTTGAGGATCGTAGTGACATATCCATTTACTGTTTGTGCAAAATTAGTCAAATTCCGTTGAAAAGTTAACATTTCCCAGATTTAGTCTTTCGCTACACATTCCTATCCCTCCAATTTCCATCGAAATAGATACATTGAGACAGCGCAGTTGGTCTGTCTCTACTTACAATGTATTGTACTTTGAAACATACCCCGCAATGGTGTAGTTTGTGTCTTTCGGTCCGTTTAGAGTTCTTAGAGCACAGAGTCGTCTATTTGTGCTCCAGAGTAATTACACCTGCAAAGTGTGCAGGAGTGTCACGGGCAACAGAGGTCTTGCGCAACTTCTACAGAACGTTGAGCATGCTGTAAGATATTCTGCTCACGGAACCTGCAAATGAATCATTAACAGCCCTGTCCCGTCCTTCATCACCCACTCTCCAGGAGCGAGAGACCAAAATTTCACCGCCCTCTTCCTCTTTCATGCAGGTACGGGAATTCCTGCGTAATTACAGGGTTTTTACCAGAAGCCACGGATGAACGAGTACGGATTTCTTTGAAGCGTATGTTGATCAAAATATAATTCAGTGTAAGCAGGTCTCATGTAACTGCATAGTTTGAAAGACGGGATGCATTCATTCATTGTGCAAACGTGTATATGAACATAATCGCATCTAATGATGTGAAGTCAATTGGGTACACAATCATGTGATGCATTTTATCCAGGCTTGAATACGACAAGCTCGCTTTTATTCTCCGGATCAACATATAAATAGTTGGCAGGTGATTATGCAGAGCCAGAATGACCAGGTCTCTGACCTCACGTCTCCTCAGCTGAGGATTTCAACCCAAGCGCTTTGCTCGCCTCTCATTCAGTACGCCGGTTTTCAGCAGCAAATTTGAACACAGAAATTTGCAGACATTGCCATCAGTTGAAACGTTAACCTCAGAGTCATGAAGCCAAAGTAATTCAACGGATTAGTTCGCAAAGTGTTTGCACCAGGAAGAAAATCATACGGAGAACGGGGAAACTCCACACAGACGGCACCGGCCGTCAGGATTGAACCCAATTCTCGGCCGCTGTGAGGCAGCAGCTTCAACAGCTGCGCCACTGTGCCTATATTTCGCTACATCCAGTTACCCTCTCAACAATCAGTGATTTCCATGACTGTAGGTGTCCTGGCGACAAATAGACATCTCATAACTTCCATTCAAGCTGCTACAAGCAAACATTTCATTGTAACGCAGACAAAAAACAATCTCTCAACGTCAAAGCCGAGGTTATTGTCATATACACAAATTCATGCACGCACATGTGCAATGAAAAACATAAACTGAACATGCACCCATTTTACAGGGATAATAAACAATTATAACAAAAAAGCACGAAGTCCATATTACTGCAAAGTGATCAAAGTGTTGCAGTAATTACGTTTGTGCTGATTGGTTCAAGAGCCAAATGGGTGAAAGGAAGCAACTCTTCCTGAACTTGGTAGTGTGGGACTTCAGGCTTCTGTACCTCCGGCCCGATGGTAGTTGCGAGAAGATGGCATGGTCCGGATGGTGGGAGATCTTTGATGATGGAATTTGCGTTCATGAGGCAACACCTCTTCCAGATAATTCCGGTGGTGGAGAATGATGTGTCTGTGGTGTATTGGGTTAAGACCACTTCTCTCTGAAGCTTACAACGTCAGTATGACTGTTGAAGTTTGTCAGAGTGTTCGGTGATAAACATAACCTCCTTCACGTCTGACTAATTTAAAGGCGCTGACGCGCATTCATGTAGATACAAGTTCCACAAACGAAGCTGCCTTGCTGGCCGATTCTCTCTGCCTATTCTTGCCCCGTTGAGCTTAACTCCTCATACCACCAGTCTATATTGTCTCAGTTGCCCAGTCCCATCCAATCTGTTTCCGCGTTACCTCACATGGTCTCCACCACATTAACAGCTTCCAGTTCCCTGACCCCATCGCTTCTTTACCATGAACGTGCAGTCCCTTTACAACTGATTTCACCATCAACAAGGACTTGGAGATCTCCACTTCTTTCTGCAACGTATCTGCAACATGGAACATAGAGCAATACAACACAGGAACAAGGCCTTCGGTCCAGGATGTTTTCCCCAACTAATCCCTTCTGTCTTTAATACTCCGTATGTGTCCATGCACTGCACTGACATATACCTTGTAAGAGCCGCTTCAATGCCGTTTAAACGGTCACAAACCTCCATTACTGTCGTAACGACTTGTTCGGCCACTTTCAGTGAGCTATGGACTTGGAGAACAATATCCCTCTGCACATCAACACTGTGAAATGTTCTGCGGTTAACTGTGTGTTCCCTATTACATCTGATCGACCAAAGTGCAACACCTCACGTTTGGCTGGATTAACCTCAAGCTGCCATTACTCCATCCATGCTTGCAACTTATCTATATCCCGCTGTATCCATTATATCTTCGTGTGTGTGTGTGTGTGTGTGTGTATGTGTGTCGGTGTGTGTGCGTGCGTCGATGTGTGTGTGTGTGTGTTTGTGTGTGTGTGTGAGTGTGAGACAAGCTGCAGAGATCCCAGCACAGATCCCTGAGGAACATCACGATATCGAAACATGTCCCACCCATTAACTCTCCTAACCAGCTCCCACCAGGCAGAACAGTTTTTTCCCTGATCAACGTGCCTTTCATTCCTCTCACTTTCTACAAATCACTGGTTTAGCCATGGCACTTGCATGGGCCTGAGCTGCGCCTGCTGTGTCCTCGTCTCCATGGCACAGTCCATGTTCCAAACCTACTCTGGAACCAGCTCACGAGCCTTTCCCCGCTCCACCCACGGCGGGATTGGTTCCGCCTCATCCACCCATGCGGAACTCGTCAATTTTGTAAACTTCGCTGCTAACTTCCACCTCGCTCTCAAATTTAGTTGGAACACTTCTGACAACTCTCCACCATTTTGGCTCTCTGTCTCCATCTCAGGAGACCAACTATCCACCGATACTTACTGCACCTCACTGACTCTCACAGCCACCTCGAGTACCCCTCCTCACACCCAATCTCTTGTAAGGGTACCATATCTATCTCTGTGTCTCCGTCTCCGCCGCATCTGTTCTAGAAATGAGACTTCTACGTTTCACGGCATATGAAACTCCGATTTATCTGTACGTGGATTCTCTTCTATTGTGATTTGCAGAGTCCTGACCCGTATCTCCACCATTTCCCGGGCTTCTGCTCGCATCGGTGATCCCACCAGACAGAAGAAGAATAGCGTTCCCTTGTTCCTCACCTTTCACGCGTCCAGCCTCCGCATCCAGCATATGACCTCTGCCATTTCCGCCTGGCGCGGCGGGATCGCACCACCACTCATACATTCCCCTCCCCAGCCCTCCCTGGTTTACGTCGGGGCCATTCTCTCCGTGACTCCCCTTTCGTCATTCCCCACAAGATTCCCCCGTGCATTGGCACTTTCCCCTGTATCGTCAGAAGCCCAAGCCTTATCCCTTCATCACCTCCCTCACACACCACCAGGGATAGAAATCGACAGTCGTCAGGCAAAGGTTCACGCGCACACCCTCCAACCTCCTGTACTGCACTCGTTGCTACCAAAGTGACCTCGCCTTCATCAGCAATACCACGCTTAGATTAGTCGTCCGTTCAGCTGAGCACCCGAGCTCTATCCTCAACGGCCATCCTGAGCTTTCGGATGCATGACAAATCAACTGTCTTTCCCTAACCACACTGTCCTGACTGCCCCACCGTCACGCCGGCTTTATCCACTGCCAGGGAGAGGCCAAACTCAATCTTGAATAATACCTTATTCCTCCTGTGTGGTCTAAGGTCAACGTCATGAACGACGACCTATCCAGTTTCGAGTAACCCGCACCACCTGCGTCCATCTCTCTCTCCTTCTGATCGTCCCAAATCATCTGAAACCTCTTCATTGCAGGCCTTTGTTGTGTTTAGTTATTAGCTCCAAGCCTCTGACTCTTACCGCCACTCATCCCTCTCCCTACTTGGCTTATTCTGCCCACCATCCGCATCATCACCTGGTTCCACCTGTCTCCTTCACTTCCTGCCTCATCCCTCCCGCTCACTATTTTGTTCCGGCTACTTCTCCCCACTACAAATTCAGTCCTGACGCAGGGCAAACACTCCATTCTTCAAGTGTCCCTTTGTCCCTAAGCATTCTGCGCGACTCCCTGAGTTCTTCCCGCTGTTTCTTTCTTGCACTAAAATGGCAGTGAAGTGGGAGATTGATGACGTACTCGGAACGTTAAAATTTGAAATGAAAGAGCTGCAAAGGTGTCAGAATTCAAAGAAGGTATAATCTCTCACTCGGTCTTGAGTAAAATGAACGGTGCCTTCCTTACCATATTTCACTGCAGTGCAGTGCAGAAACATCCACACAGTTCACAGATCCACACCTGAAAGCAGCTCACTGTGCAAGGCAGGGGAACAAGGTACTGCAGATAATGGAATCTGGAACAAGCACACTGTGAGAAGAACTCAGCGGTTCAGACAGCGTCTGTATAAGGCAAGGAATGGCCGACCTTTCGGGTTAACACCTTGAATCTGGACTGACAGCGCAGAGGGAGGAGAGTTCGTGCACAGGAGTGAAGGAATTGGTGAGGCAGGAGCCGGCAGGTGATCGGAAGACTTGGTCGGCATGAGCGATAATGGAGAGACGTGGACAGGTGGGGAGACTGACAGACGGACTTGGGAGAAGGAGGATGGGTGAGGTGAGAGGTTGATACAGACAAGGAAAGGAAATAAAATGGAGAGGGAGCCCTGTGGAAGCGCAATAGAGCAGCGCAAGCCGGTGATTTACTGTTGGTCACCGGAGCGTCAGTAGGTGAGACACACCCTTGACAGAGGGTTTGACAATGCAGGATGTGCACAGCTGAAGTGTATGGCTGTGATCGTACAGTGGTTAGTACTCTGCGTTGTGGCCGCCGCAACTTCGGTTCGAATCCGAGTCAGGGCAGGAAGCAGTTCCTTTGTTTTGACATTCAGCAGCTCCTGCAAATTCAACGCTTTATTTTTGCTGAAATTACCGGCCGCTGCTTCTCCCCGGGGATTCAGTTTCCTCTATCACCACCAGATTTGCTCTGGACACATCCCGACTCGCATCATTGTACCTGGAACCAAGCGGTGCATTTAGAACTGAATATTCTCGACAGATCAGCAGGCACAAGAGCATAAACAGGCTGTCTGGGCATTTATCACCCATAAGGTGACATCGTTCACGGCCGGGGCCCGCTGAGTGCAAGATGCAGAACCAGCCGGATTACCTCAGCAACAGCGCAGCATCTCCGCTGTCTGGAATGGGGCGATGATAGACAGCTCTGCCATTCTGTGTGCCCCGAAGTGAGTCCCAGATTTCCCCCTACAATCCAACTCTCTCCCATTCCTTTGATATCGTTTGTGTCCAGCAATCTGCTGACTGTCTTCCGAAATACATTCGGCATCTTGACCTCCGCAGCATTCTGTGGTTCAGAATTCCGCAGCTTGATCGCGCCACACGTGAAGGCATTCCCCCTCATCTCATTGATAAACTTTCCTCTCATATCATTAACGGTTTTCTGTGGTTGTACATTATAAGCTACGGGAAACATTCAGCAGCAATCCAGTCTGTAGATCCCTTTCAGTACATTGTGCGATGCATTTGGAAACCTTGCAGAAGAGCCGCGAAGACAGGTGAACTGTGCAGAAGGAATCCATGGTGTTGAGAATGGCCTGTTTCTGTACTATACGGCCTACGTCTCGATGAAAATTATAAATGGTAAAGAAAGGGGAGATATTAAGTATTCGTTCCCATGGCAGAGTTGTCAGAGTCCTCTTCAGTTGGAGTCAGAATCTTGGAGGGGATCTGAGGAAGATTTTCTTTCATTTGAGGGCGGTAGAAATCAGGTACATGATCGCAAAGAAAGCAGAGGATAAAAATGCTCTTACATTTCACAGCCAATTAATACGCACTTGGATCCGGACGATGAAACTATCTCTGGACCAAGTGAGAGCAAATGGATTGCTGGAGAAAGGTACTTGATGGTCGGCAGTGACAGGGTGTGCCGAAGGACCTGTCTCTGTGCTGTATGACGCTGTGAAGCTGATTGGAACACTGAAGACGGGTTTTTTCTGTCAAAAGCAGAAATTCCAAAAGTGGTCAGCAGGTCAGGCAGCAGGAGAAAAATCAACGGTTGAACATGTCCTCCCTCGCCCTGACTGACTGCATGTCCGAACAGAATTGAAATCAGGTAACAGCTTCCTCGTTTCACCAAAACCCCGCACTCAAAAGTCTACAGTGATTTTTGCCGTGTATGAAGGATATTCCCTGAAAAAAACTCCGGATAATCAGAGCTATTGAATCAGATACTTTTCGAGCACAGAAGCAGGACCTTCGGTCCGACTCATCAATGCCGACAAAGTTGCAATCTGAGGCGGTTCCACTTGCCGGAACACTGAAGCCACTGTGGTAAAGCACCTCTGTCACAAGTGCGTGGCACAGACTTTTAAACAATAACTCTAATCTTTCGAATCTGCCATTGGATGAAACGTCGTCCCCGATTTCCTCTTGTCAGGACCCCTCATGAACTCACAGGTTTCAATCAAGACTTCTCTCTGTTTTCTCAATTGCAGCAGATACCCGACTGGCTGGACAACCTTGCTTCACAAAACTCCCGCCCATTCCCGGTATCGGTCCAACTCATTTTGCTCCGAAAATAAATAAGGAGACCAACATTGAAAATATTGTTGCTGATGCCGTGCCAGCGCCGATCTTCATTTTTGATATACAATCTCCCCGCTTTGGAATTCAAACCATACGACAAGAAACAGCAACATTCCATAACGCTCTGAATATTTATAAAACTGCACGGTGTCCTTTAATCAATCACGCATTAAGATACAAGTTCGACCAGCATTCGGGAGTTTTCCAATCGCTCTTGAATAAAATAAAGAGCCCCTTAACTTAGATTGTATGCCAAATGGACAATGTCATATTTTCTGATATTGGTCGGGTAGTTGTCCTTTCGTCTGTTACCTGCTCCTCCTTTTAAGTGCCAGAAGGCTGTCCACTTCCTTGGAATTCAACTGCTTCTGGTTATTGTTGTTTTTTTTTGTTTGTTGCCAACACCTAAGTCATGTTTTGATCTTACGTTCAACCCGCGTGGCCTCAATTCTCGCTGGTTTAAAAATCTGTTTCGTTTCATTGTTAAAATTGTTTTTTTTTATCTCATTGAGACAATACTTTTCGTGCCCACGTCCCTGTCTTCACGGGAATAAAACTAGCATAGACGCGTAGCTGTCAGTCCTCTTTTCCCTGAAACTTCGTTTCACAAATACCTGACGTACCGACTTCCTGCTCACCATCGGTTCGCCGGCCCTGTTCATTATGCTCATTCCATAGATGGATGTCCTCCTTTATTTACTGTGTGGCAGAACAACTGTGAAGCATCGTGACCGCTTGCATCAGTGATGTGTTTCAGGCACAGTGGAATTTAGAGGGAAACTTAATCCTGTCTTGAAATTCGAAATTACACATACAGCCTCAGAGTGCGGTTACCCTTCTTTGTCATTTTTCCTGACTCTGTCTTTTACCACTCGATCACTGTCTGTCTTTCACTGTCCCTTCCCCAAAAGTATGTCACAGAAGTCATTTTATTCCTCGAAGTGAACTTCCATGCATTAATTGGAAAGTGCAGACTCGAAGCAATGAATTGGATATCATATGTTAAGCAAATCGGTGGTAGTGTGGCCGAGCGGTTTAAGGCACTGGATTTAGGCTCCAGTCTCTGAGGGGACGTGTGTTCGAATCCCACCACTGCCAAGCATCGAATTTTCACCTGCGCTGTTTGAGAAGCTGCTCAATGCACAGACAGTCACAGCCGTCTTTCTCCAATCGGCCTTTGTAATTGAAATACCCCATCCTTCTGACAGTTTCAATAAACCTGTTCTGCTTCCAAGACAGCACAACTTTTCCAACTGAATTGGATGCAGTTTACTCAGTGGAGCCCCATCAATGTGCTAGATATCATTATTCCTATCTTGCTATTGATCTAGGTACAGTTTATCATCCATATTCCCAACACAGTGAATGGTGCTCGCTTCCTTGAAGACAATCGATGAGTTTCATTTGGAAACTCATCTAATGAGACTGGTTGATGAGGGCAATTTGCCTGCCCACCAACACTCAACCCTCTTCAAAATATGGAAGAGAAATGGTATTAAAGTTTGCCCACTTTGTTGCATTTAGCTCTGCATTGAACGGAGACTTTTCCTCCATTAATTCTCCCCTTGATATCTTCATGTTTCCGTAACTTTCTCCTTTCTCCAGCGTCTTCGCTGTGCCGTCGTTCAAATGTTCCGACTCAAAGGGAAATGTGAAAAGGTGAATTGCTGCCAGTGTTCAGTGGGCCGGTGGGCGGCCTTCCTCCACTTTCTTCATGGGAAAGAAAAGTCTAAATCAGAGCACTCATCTCGTCAGCATAAAGTGAAACCAACATGGTCATAATTCCATCGGAATGCTCCTTGGGTATTTTTGTGCTGTACGTGACATTTCAGATATTACGAAAAACGCAGCAAGTGTTGCGAATTTTTCAGTTGGCCAACGACACTGTGCGAAATGGGATGTGCCAACCAACGGTGAGCGTGCGCTGAATTCCGCAGCCGCCGCGCCGCAAACGCTGTGAGGAAAAATCAAAACGCAGCTTTCAGGACGCCAACTTGAGTTGACGTCGCCGACCTCTCCAGGACAGTGCCGCTGCCCATGCAACACAAGGTCAGCGCACCGAAGCAGTTGAATATCTTATCAACGAACGATCTGCAAGTAGGTAACACTTCTGTTATTTTTCACATTGAAGGTCAGAAACCTGCAGTAGGAAAGATTCCGTTCCTGTACAGATATAAAAATCAGTTCTCACTTATCCCATGTGATCGTTTGCTTCATGAGGTCTCCGTTAAAGAAAGGACCTCTCTGTCCATCCTGCTGACATGCTGAAATTTGCAACAAGTTTCTGTTTTGAATATGTGGGTATTGAATGGTGGTTTGGATCTGACAGATACGGTGCTGGTGCCACATGCACAGTTTTCTGTTCCCCGATTGGAAGCTTACTCACATTATGAAATGTATCATTACGAATAAAATTTTCATTTTGCCACAGGTAATTTAATTATCCACTGTATAATGCTTCTGGTTTGCAGGTGAGTGCCTTAGTCTGGAATAAATGAATGGAACATGGAAAATAAAATGGGATTAAAGAAAGATCATGTGATGTTCACCTG